>NW_010531175.1:66529-73255 GCF_000687285.1 Phaethon lepturus | reverse complement strand
GCGGAGGCCCCGGCCCCGCTGCGGCCTCTCCGGCCTGGCGGGCTTCGCGGTGGAGCTCGGGATGGGCTTGTGCTTTGCTCTTCTTTCCCTCTCCTGAGAGGCCGTACTGGTTGCGAAGGGCATGGCGCTGGACGCGGGTGGCCAGGAAAAGAAGCCGCTATGCTGGGCAAAGTAAGCCAGGTCCCTTGGCCCTCGGTGGGACTAGATAAAGTGAGTTAGATGCCAAAAGCAGCAAGCTCTGTCTGTGGTGCAGCCTACGTTTTTAACCGTATTTTTTAACAATAAAAACCGTTTTTAGCGGTAAATCTGTTATGGTTTTAGGAGTGTTTAGACTCATGATGTTCCGTTAAGCCAGGGCCATTTCTGAAGTCTAGCTCTTTCCTTATCTGTGTTCTTTGACATTCAAAAGAGAAAAAACCCTCTATGATTAATAGATATTTTTTGCCATTTTATTGAGAGTTTGCCCATTACTTTGATTTGATTACTTTCACTTTAATTACCCTAATTAGCCATCAAGATATAATTTAGCATTGCTGTCACATTGGGCCACAGGTGATATTGCCAAGAAAGGCTTGAGGGCATAAAAAGAAACAGTTCTGAAATAGAAATCACATTAAAAGGAGCTGGGTTGATCAAATGCTTGTGCCTCTTTGCCCCTCCACTGAGGTTCAAGCACAGCTTGTGGGAATAAAAACGAGACTGGTGCCGTCAATGGCTTGTGGTCCAGGCTGCAAAAATCATTACCCATAATTTGACTTTGCTGCATGACTGAGTGGTGTGAAAGTTGCTTCCAGCCACATTTTGCCTTGTAGATACAAAGAACATGGAGGATGCCAGTATCCTCCATTCATCATTTCTAGCATGGTGTCCCAGTTTAGTTAAGAATCCAGTGTGCTCGCTGCTATACGTGGATGATTTAGGGGATGTTGTTACAACCTGTATGATTGGCCAGAAAGGTAGCAGGAACATGAAGGAATTATTGTGTTGACTTAAGGTTATGTAGCAGGTGGTATGAATACAGGCAATTTTAAGTTGTGCATCAAACTTGAGCGTGGATTAATTTAGGTTCCTAACTTCGGTCCTTAAAGGAATAAGAGGAGCAGCATCCACAAGAGCTCAATGCTGATGAAAGAAGAGTATTTTTCTGGTGGAAAGGACTGTGACCTGGTATGATACCTGAGGTGTATGAAAAGAGCCCAGTGTGAAAACCCATTGTATATAAGTGGGGGAACCAGCAATGTAACTTAAAGGTCCTGGCTCCTAACGTTTTTCTTGAGCCACTAGCAATTTGCTGTTTGTCCTATGGGGTAAATATGGCAAACCCTGTTTCTAGGATCATAAAAATGCAGGGGAAAAAACAGTGTGGAGATGCTTATCTAAACATTAATTATTAAGTATGCTAGACATTAAGTATATGACAATGGCTCCTTATGATGTCTCTGATTACTGATAAATTTTTAAAGGTAAATTTTTAAATTTTAAAGAGAGGTGGGTGGGAAGGGAGTAAACAGTGCAACAAGTGGAGGGCTTTGCAAAGCAGGAGATGCACTAACACGTCTGCAATAAACCTTCTCAAAGAGACAAGGCTGAGAAATTTTGCACTTATTTCTTTTAAAGGTTCTCAGTGCTTGCAGTGCATGTAACGAGTGTTACAGTGAGGGTGAGAAACTAGTAATACGTGCATTTGGTACAGAAAATTTGGCTTAAAAAAGAGAATGAATTTTCTTTGTTCAAAAGGGATGTAATGGATTGGGGCATTAGTAACTTAGTCAAATAAATCAAAGTTTTATATTTTTTTAATTCTTCACTCTGAGCTGGTTGGAGAGCAGACACCAAATTTTGCTCTCATTTAGGCTGGTGAAAGCATGCAGACTAGGGAATGAAGATGGCTTGTACTAAATTATACAGACTGGGTGACTGAATGCACGCAACACTGAAGTCAAGAAGCTCTGGTGATGTACTAAGCTGCCAAGCAACACGATGAAATTTCATCCGTAGGCATATTTAGTTCCACGCCCGCAGTCTGCTAGGAGAGTTAGACTGCTGGTAACTCTGTTGTCAAACCGAGTTAGGATATTCTTCTCTTGTGAAGGAAATCTGCAACCCTGGCACTGTGTCCCCATGACCACAGCTGCTGCTGTTCTTTGGGTTAGAACAGCAGATTTCAAACGGAGACTTCTAAGTGTTGTTATTGACAGATGTACTCCCTAACCTTGCCTGGTAGGAAAGTGTACATGAAATGTTTCTTTTCACGACGTTCAAGTTCTCAGTCAGCCTTTTATATGCTGTTTTTTATACAATATGCTAGGCTGCTGTTTGGTTGAACCCTTCTGCACCCCAGATAAATCACAGAACTGTAACACATCCTAGGAAAACAGTAAGGTGATTAAATCAGCATTTGTAAAGAGCTCTGAAACATGTGGGTGAAAGGTGGCATAGGTCAGAGAAGAAGTTTTAGCCTTGCCATTTTATAATCTGATCCAATTACTCTGGATCTGGTTGAGTGTTGCAAAATTTACCCATTTGCTCAAGCTTCTCAGTAAGGCCTTGAGGAGTGCCTATCTTAACTTTTCACTTGGCTTTGCTGGGCTTAAATATAAATGTGTTGATACATTAAACATCCTAGCACGCTCTGAGTGCATCAAGATATACGGTCACAGAAAGCCAATGTGATCTCTTTATGCCCTGGACTATTTTCATCGATGTTCACCCCAACAGGAATGATAATGCAAAGGATTGCAGGGCTCCTTGATAAAGAGCAGGATTAAGATGCACTTGAGCAAGATTACAAGAAAAAGGTTGTCGCTCCATTAGAGAAAGAAATAATCCCTTTGTTTATATTCTAGAGATTAAAGCAGTAGCAGCAGAAAACACCCAGAGGTCACCACACCATACTTCGCTGTCTCAGTTATTGTCTATGTGCAGTCGCATAATTGGTTCTCCTTGTGCCGGGAGTCCGGAAGCAGCTCTCTGTATGAGGTAGGAAAGTAGATCTGCTTACTCGGGGGACAGATAGGTGTGCTTATTTTGAACAAAAGGTCCATGATGTGAATGAAGTGTTTCCAAGGAGTAACAAGAACTTTAAAGTAATGGCCTTTCCTAGTTGCTGAAACTGCCTGTCATTCTGGAATACCTGTGAGGGGTTCAGTCTTCTGCAAGGTGTCTGTTTTCCTTGTCTACTCCCATAGGTATGACGTGTATGACCTTCAGCAGTAATTACCTTTAATAAGCTTGTGTTCAATTGAAAAACAATTGTCTTAACTGAAAAGGACAAGCCCAAACATTACATTGTCTGAGACCTGAGAAGGAAAAATGCCCTTAATACAGTTAGATTATGCCCAGTGGTCTGCTTCGGAGTGTGCACACCATGCGTACCCCTTAGTGAGGTGTCATCTGTGTTCCCCTCACGTGCATGAGTCGATACCCGTCTTCCCCTCTGATGCCACATCCTCTGATACAAAGGCTCAAGTGTAGAAATTTCTAACTGAAACATCCTACTCTGAGTTATTTCACTAGCGTTTCCCAGCCTAGCTTTGCAAGTACAAGATCTTTCTAGATTGAGACTGCTGAAATCAATAGTGGTTGTGCCACTAATCGGGGAGCAAGGCTAGCCTCTGAATAGCAAAACATTTCAACATGCTAGACTTCGCATCTCTTGCACCCTAAGAGTTACCCAGCCAGGCTGATTTTTCAACTAGCTTTGTGTCCAGCGAGGAAGTTATCGGAACAGGTTTGCTTGAACAAAGTCCTCAATATGCCAAGCAAGTGGCAGTCCAAAAAAGTGATCATGCTGTCTGCTTCCATTCTTCCCAGTGCAAAAATGGCCATTATCAAATTTTGGTTTTGTGGTACATTGTTTGCCATATTTATGAGCTTTTGAGGCTGAGCATAGTGCCTTGTGTGATGAATATGACGGGCTGAATCTCAGAAGGGGTCTCCCAGCACTGCTGTAATGTGAAGAATAACAAACTGTGAAGCATAAAAAAGGAAGCTGTTACAACATCTTGGTAGATACGCTGCCAACTCGAATTAAACAGTGTTAACCAGCCCACTTTATTCCTCCTCTGTTAATATTGAAACTTACTGCTTTTATTTCCTCTCATTCCTTCTCTACTTTACAAACAAATTGGGATAAGAAAATGTTGTTAAGGGATAACTTATTTGGTTACGCTAAGTTTCCAACTCGTATTGGTTTGAACTAAGTTTATCAACCAGCCATGGAAACATTAATCACCCAGAAAAATAGCACACAGTGAAATGACTTTTCAAAATGTCGTTGGTATAATTATCATCTTGGCCATTACATTAAATGCCACCATTTATAACTGTTATGTTTAAGTATGCAAACAGTAATTAACTTGGTAATGAACTGAGGACCCCTGTGCCTCTCTTCCCTCAGCTAATTTGCATGTTAATTATCATTAGCAACCAGGGAAACAAGTTATAAACAGCTTAATTAGCAGCTTAATCATTTTTACAAGAAAACGTGCTGCACTTTGATACATGAGCAAGAATTAGATTAATGAAGTCAGATGAGCGTGTTTTTTCAGTGCTGTTCCCTGCTGCAGCACTGTGCTTGTACTTGGGCGACGTGGATAATGCGGACGTGTGCACACGTGCGTGCACACACTCGTGCTTCGGGTGTCTGTGCTTCGTTTTACAAGCAGGCGTTGTTTGCCCTTCTCTTCCACGTCTGGCAGCGACTAGTTATGTTAAATAGGCACTAGGAAATCTGAAATTCCAGCGTGGTCAGCCAAAACGTGACGAGGCCGGTTTTGGTAACTGTTTTAATTTAATGCTGTTATTTCTAGGCCCTCTTTGCTGTGATTTGATTTGATTCCCCTTGTAGTCCCTGCAGTGTCGGTCGGACCCCGCTTCCAGCGATACTGCGTGGGCACAACTTGGCACGCCAGCGCTCCCCTGTTTCCGGGCCCCTGTCGCCAGGGCTGGCCCGGGCTCTGCAGGAGCCACCGCTGTGGGCTCAGTGCTGCGTCTGCCGCTTCAGCCACGCATGGGTGTGCTCAAGAGCAGGTGTTCAGGCTTGCTGCTGGTGCTGTTACTCCAGTTAGGGCTTTTGCATTTTAGGCTAGGCTCACAGCTGAGGGCTGAGCTGGTCTTTCTGAATAGCATTAACTGTGAAAGTCTTAAGCAGTTCTGAAGTTCATGAGAAAAAAGAATTTTGCTTTCTCTTTTGTTTTTGTTTCCTTTTTGGCAGAAACTTTCTGATGATTTAATGGAAAATTTAGGTACAATTTGAGTTTTTTGGTTTTTTTTTTTTTTTTCAGGTTATCATACTTCCACTCCCTGATGTACAGTCCAGTAAATAATAGCTAGCTCATATGCATTTTTGAAGGTGGGGGGGTTTTTTTTTTTAGACTTTTTTATTACATTCAGAAGTTAAATGGAGAGCTGAAATCAGGTCTCATTACTACAGAGGACATAATGATTAAAGGAAGGAAAATCTTAATAGGAAGGAGAAATGCTAACTGTTTTTTATAGCTGGTGTTGCCCAGTATGTCTGACAGCAGGTGTGTGGTGTAAACGGGAGTAACACGATAAAATGAGTTTGGATTTCTGTGCATGTACTGAGATCCTTGATGGGTAAGCTACCAGATAAGGCTCACTCTGTTGCTTATACGATGGATAAAATGTCAGTCTGGGAACTTATCCACATTAGTGTGCCCAGAGCACTTCTCATTTGATCAAGAATCAATCATTTGATGAAAGGCAATAGGAATTTTGTCATAACATGAGCACACATTGTCCAAGGAGGTTGTGCAATGTCTGTCATCAGAGAGTTTCGGAATGGGTTAGATAAACATCTGTAAGGGATGGTTTGGGTATTGTTGATCCTGCTCCAGGATAGCAGGGTAGACCTAAGGTCTGAAACTAGACAATTTTCTGTGATGTGGCTGCAGAATATCCGTGATGTTTCATTGGGAGATTTGGAATCTGACAAAACTCATTTCACTGCAGGTCTGATCCGAAATCAGGCTGGCCTCCTTACTCCACAGGAATCTTGGGATTCTCTCCATCATTATAAAGATGCTAGTTGTTACGATGTGTAAAGAAATACATGCTTGCAAAAATTAAACTTAAAAGGTGTTACAACCTTGATGAAACTCTCATTATTGGTAATATGCTGCCAAGCCTTCTGCCATGACAAACCACGACCAGTAGAGGGTACCAGTGCACTGTTTGTAAGGCTAGAAGGTCCTCTTTGGAAATCTTTTTTAAAATTATTTTTTATTTTATGTGATTAACTGGGGCTAACGTAAAAGCAGGAAGCCGCTATCTTGTGAGGCTTGAGAGTTCAGTGCACAGAATTTTCTCTGAGTGACTGCTTGCAAAATGCTGACTGTTATAGACAGAATGAAGGAGTTAATGGTGGGGGGCTCAAATGTTGGGTGGTTTTTGGTTTTTTTTCCCCCAAGACAGAAAGATTTTTATTTTGGACTTTTGAATTGATCTGCTGACACATCACTGTCATGTTAATTCAAGATAGTTTGTAAGGATGGGTGAAAATCTGAAAGTTCCCAGTTCAGGCAGGCTTTGAATTGCTATAGTGGAGAGTGAAGAAGTTCAGTGAACTTTGTGGAGCTAAGGAGAGTTGCGTTTCTGGCTCTGGTTGATAGCTGAGTGAGATCTTACACTGCAGAAGCAGCTTCCTTTCAAACTAGGACTAGGAATTTAGCCAAACATTTTTCTTCTTAAGAGCCTGTGTAA
>NW_010531175.1:16918-66498 GCF_000687285.1 Phaethon lepturus | reverse complement strand
AGGAATGCCCTCCAGAATGCTTTGGGTTTTGTATTTGCAACTGTCCTACCTCCCAAAAATGAAACACAGCCCTAAATCACTATCTGTGCTGAACACTGTTTTCCAATCCTGTTCAAGTCAGCTTGGCCACTAACTAACTGCGGTATAACCACCTTTTTGGTTCTGAGAGTTTGTTTGAACCCAGCCAAAGTTAACTCTGCCTAGCAAGTGGTAGTCCTGTCACTAACTACAGTTAACTGTGGCCATGCCTTCGTAAGCCGCGGTGCTCAGTTCCCAAATGAACGACAGCCCAGAGACGCTATCTACCTTGTGAAGTAGTTGTCTGTTGAACTGAGAAGATGATCCAGGTCTCACTTTGAGAGTCCTGTTGCATCTTTCAGTTTGCAAAAGCCCAGAGCTGAGTGTTTGGAGACAGAACTAGCTGCTTACCACTAGAAGTAGTCCATATCGTTCAGGGCTCACCTGAAAAGGGGGGAAGCTTGCATCAAGTGTTTGTTGATTTACCTAACCTCTTAATAGACAGGCGAAATCAGATGCTGGCAATTTGTCCCTTTTCCTCAGATACCTTGGGAAGAATTGTCATGCACTTTACGAATGCATGAGCAGAAGACATCTGTGCAGGCAGTTTACCAGCTGAGGTGATGATGGCAGAAGAAGGGTACAGCTGAAAAACTACAGTCCTTGTAGGTTGGTGCTTAATTTTACCAAAGACAAGACAGTAAATGCCAAAAGAGAAATGAATTGTTGCAGGAGCCAAGAGTGGCAAGCAAGTCTAGAGTGCTCCAGCCAGCTCCACAGCCCAGCACGGCTCAAGCAATGGCCCAGTCAGTGTAGCATGGCGGATTTACGCCAGCTGAGGATCCAGCCTAGTGCGCTTTGTCTCCTCTGCCACTGGCCCCCATCGTTTCCTCGCGAGGGGTACTGCCCTGCGGAATGGCAGTCAGTAAAGAGAGCGCTTCCTGTGCTATGTTCCATAAACTCTTTATCAGCTCATGTAATCAGATAGCATGGCTGGATGTTGATTTTGTTACGGTACCTGGAGCGAATCTCTATATGTTAATTTAAAGCCATAAAACTACAGCTTAGGGTTTTGGCATCCTAATTGAAACTTCCTCTTCTTGGAGGCATTCATGCTACAGTGGAATAATAATCATCATAAAAAAGCAAGATGCAGATAAAATGAAAGTGCATTGTTTCAAGTAACCCATAAATTCCAGGAAAGCTCTGACACCTAGTGCCAAGCATGCAGCTGTGCTGAAGGATCTCCGTGGACTTTTTGCTTTCTTTTGCCAGCAGTCCAGTAGAAACTCCATAAGGCGATTTGACGTTGTCAGGAATGTGGTGTTAGTCTTCCTTGCCAGACAGTGTCCTTGTTTGAACTGTCATTGCATGAAGTGCACACAGTGCTTGGCACGATGGGGCTATCATTTCTGGTCTATGCTAATTGCCCCTTTGACATTCTGCTTTTCTGACATTCAGGAGGTGCTACTGAGGTCAATATAAGAATTGAAGAGCAGGATATTTGTTTTCAAACTGTTACATCTGGATCCTGAAAACACTCACCATCAAGGCAGTCACTTGCAACTGCGGGTCAAGTCTCCTGTCCATTAGCCAAGAGTGGGATAGAGGAGCATCACATGGAAGTAAAGGAAGATGACAGATGGTGGGATACTTATGGTCAGAGGTAAAATGGATAGGAATTGGGAGAAGAGAGTAGACCTGTCTGAACGCGGACTCTAACATACTTGCGGCGGCAGCGGTGTCTGAAACAAATGGCTGGAGCCACATGCGCTGAACAGCCTTTGCTTCTGCAGGCAGGCCTCAAATTCCACACCGATAGGTAGGCTTGAGCTGAGATCCAGGTCTGGTAGCTGGCTCCCTTCTGTTGATCTATTGTTTCCTCTGGCTCAAGGCATAAGCTCTGCTCTATTACTCTCACCAGCCTCAGGGTCTTGTCTCCAAAAATACCATTAATGCTTAGGCAGGGGTATAGGACCTCGTGCTTAGAAGCGAAGCAGAAAGGATAAGACAGCACCAGCCTGCTGACTAGACTGTGAACCAAATGCTGTAACAGATCAAAGGGAAAACTAAATTATAGATTGATAGATGCCTTTAGTTTATAAGTTATTAAGCACCAGGTAACAGGTTAGATTAATATTGTGCCTGGAGGTTTCTTTTTGCTTCTTTTTTTCTCTCTCTCCTTTTTTAAGAATTGGAGAAAACAAAATATTTTTCTAATTAAGTAAATCTACAGTGCTTGCTAATGGGGCCCGTCTGTGTGCTTGTCACAGGGCACAGGGAGAACTGGAATAATGATTTTATTTTTTCATTAAATAGAATTATAGGCAGTTACTCAAAGCAACTGTGAGTCTAATTGAAAGAAAACCATTTCTTCTTAATTTACTTTCACGGTTCTGGATGATAAAAGAGTGTGTTCACTGGAAAATTAAATAAAAAACACAACATGAGGAAGCTTGAAATAGTGTTGCTCAGGCACAGGTGGGCAGAGAGAGCACAGTAGTTTTCCTGCTAGTTATTAGTGAGTTCAGATGCTAGTGCTTCCTCTTACTCCCCAAAAGGTGCATTTCTTTTCTCTCAGGGCCCTTCCCAAGCTTTCATTTTGGCTTCCCCCCTTTCACTTCAAGGGCATCCCTTTGTTTTTCAGTTTAGTCATCCACCACATTAACCATGTAATCTTGACTCTTCCTGCAGGGCTAGACTGTTACTTCCCCCCTCCCACTGTGAATGACAGCAGTCAGATATCTGTATCATCTGTATCCCAAGTGATTCCTGACTAGTTCCGGCATTGGGATTACCAGAATCAGCAGAAACAGATGGGAAGTGAGCAGGTTGCCTGGTGAACTAAGGCACTAACCCTGCCTAGGACGATGCTAGACTGTTGCCAAAGTCCAGAAATCGCTATACGTGAGTTTGAGAGAAGCCAGATACAAGATTCAACTCGGAGGGGTGCATGTAGAGCTAGTCCAGGAGTTATTCTTGATGCAGTGTGGAAGAGAGGGTATGCCTACGGACAGGTACCCACAGGGAGGATGTGGAGTCGCAGTCAGATCGGGGACCTGGGACTCTCAACTTCTCTCGGTGTTTGGAAATACATTGCTCTTGTGAGAAGTGTAGGCAAGGGCAGTGGGCTTTCCTTTTGCTGTCATTACAAAGCCCTTTGGTTCCAAGCACCAGCTTGGTCATGGGTGCACCTTTCTGGGTGCAGGCTCCTAGGGTGCCTTACAGAGTTGCCAACATCTCATGGCTTTGTTGGATTTCTATTCTCTCACTAGGGCTGCAGTGAGCAAGTAAGGTTTGGCTGCATCTTTCTCAGCCCTGAGTGGCCCCAGAAATCTTTAGGCACTGTGCAGGCACAGGAGGGGTTAAGAAAATGGGAACTGATTAATTCCATGGTGAGGGTCCTCATCTGGCCCTGGTGCTGTCTCTGAAATGGACACATCTGGTAGGGTCACAGCATCAAGGAATGGCTGCAGCACTGAGGCAAGGGTCTGTTTCCACTAACCATTTCTGCTACTTCTTACACTAAGTACTTCCTAAAAAAGGCACGGGATAATGTTTCACTGTGGCTGCTGTTAGATTTACGGGGATACCATTTGCTCCAACTCTTGGATTCAGTCAGTCCGGGACAAGATTAAAACCAACCCTTCAATTTCCTTTTTTCTTTAGGAAATTAACTGTGGCTTTTCTGCTAATGAAAGTCCAGAGATGCTAGCTTATTCAGGCTCTCTGCTGGCTCTGTGTTTGTTTGATATGCCTTCAAGGTGCACCTGAAGGAAACAAGAAGTTAAAGCAGCAAGGCAGCTATTGGCAATTAACACCAAACATTATTTTTGGCCTTTTATAAAGGCCTATATATATAAGGAAGCCAGAGCAGGGCTTGGACTTGTCACTTCAGGAAATGCTCAGTCTTTTCTGTTTGAAAATAGGGTAGAGAAAAAGGCAGTGAAAACTTTCCATGAAACAAAAACTATTTTGACTCCATCTATAGTTGTCCGTGCTTCTGCTATCCTGTTACACTAAAAATCTGTTTCATTCCAGTTTCATCTTTATTTCTTCACGTTGCATAATACAAAACTAAAAAAGTAATTTCAAAAGAAAATTGGAATCTTCTCTTCGGCTTCTACTGAAACAGTTCTAAGAAATGTTCTTGTAACTATCTTTGCTTGAAAAGAGCTTCTTACAAACTGTTCTGCTGCTAATGCTATGAGGCATTCCAGGGAAAGAACTTCCCTGTAATATACCTTGATCAGCTGTGTCTTGGGCCAGGACATGGCAGGGCAGTCAGGATTATTCAGAGCAATGGGACAAGATATTTATATATTTCCCATCGGTATATGTAGTTGGGAATCTTCTGACAAAACAGGTTTTCAGTGGAAAGTGCTGGTTCAGCCAAAATTATTTTTCTTCCATCTCATTCCCAGAAAACACTAGCTTCTTTGTTTCCTTCTCCTGCTGGAGAACCTGGGCCTCTGGGATCAATGGTTCCAATGCTGTCCCAGCGCAACCATATCAACTCCTCCCTTTGGAAATATGAAGCCTTTGAGGTAGTCTGGAGGAGAACCGGACACCATAAAAATCCCCATGGAGGCAAGCGAGCTTTGACTCTGGGATCCAATTGAACCCTGGCTTGTGTTGGGTTTGCAAAGGATTTGTCAAAAGAAGGTTGCTGGCATTTTTTTGTTGTTGGTTTTTTTTCATCAGTATCTGAATTGATGGGCTTAGTTAAAGAGAATCCCTAGTCAAGAGACTCACAATTTTTTTTACTGACAGCTAATACACTGGGAGAATGGATTAACAGGCCCTTTGAATTAGGTGCCTTTTTAGGTTTGGAAAGATGCTTCCGGTCCAATTTGTTGAGATGAACGAAAACGAAGAGAAGATTTTGCTGAATCTCCTATTATTTTATTAACCGGGAGGCTTCCCCCACTATGAACATCCTGCTTGAGTGCTATGAATAATAAACAATGTCCTATGAACTACCTGATAAATGCTTCTTTCAAAATAAAGATTTTTTTTTTTCAAACTCTTTAATACCTTCCTAATCTGAAGTGCAATTTTTCTCCTCTATAATCACTATATTAAAATTTAATACCAAGTATTAATGTAGCATACTTAATGGCAACCTGCATATTATTCTGAACATAGCTGCCCTGCAGAAGAGCTCTGTGAGCTTGAACAGGAGAGCATTTAACTCTTCCCAGGCACTCGATGGGTAGCAAAGGCACCTGGTGTTAGTTGCTACCACACAGAGCAAACTTCAGTGCTGGGAATTGTGTTGGCAGGTTGCAAGCAAGGAACATGTCCTCTTCATTTGTCTGCCAGGATCACTTCTGTTTTATAAAATGTTTCTTCTGAGCCCGTTCTAGTAGGGAAATTTAGACTGATGAGATGGAGAGGTGAAACTGTTATGATAAGGCTGTTACTTAGGTGTATGTGTGTGAATTGTGGCAGGGTGGAGGATGAAGAAGTGGAGGTTAGACCGTTCTAAAAAAGAGATAACTGGAGAAGCAGGAAAGGAGACTTGTTTTCTTGACCCACACAGCAGCATGGCTTGTAAGTGTCTTTTTAGCCTGACTGCCACCTGGGTTGTGTCTCCACGTATGTGTGAGTGTGGATGCTGTGCATGGGACTCTGAAGTACAGAAAAGCACTTCACCAACTTTCTTCTGGTGTGCTGCGTCTTCCTGCACTCCGGAGAGTAGACACTCAAGATCTTGTGCTTTGCCCTAGGGGATGAGTGTACATCCCTAGCACAGAAGGCTCCTGCCCTCAGCTGTGGTCAACACCAGGACCAAAGTGCTTCCTTCACCTGGCTGTTTGCTGGCTGACTTTTCCCCATTCTGTCCTAAGCCTTCGGAGCAGGAACTGACCGATCGAGTTTCACTTGCTCTGTCTAGGAAATGTGGAATTCTGGCTTTTAGAGTTTGGTGTTCTGTAGTGTTGGAGCGTCAAATGTTAGTGTAATTACCTGCCAAGGAGCCTTGAAAAGGGACTTAGCCCCAAAGTGATGAGGTTGGCTTAAAAACACAAGATTATTGTCAAAAGTTACTGTTTTAAATTTTGGATTTTGAAGCTTTGTATTTCTAGTGTTCAAGCTGTGGTCTATAACGTGAGAGGTAGAAACTTGCTATAAAGGTGAACTCAATTAGCATGTAAACACAGCCATGAGAAAGCTGCAGCTTAATGCAAACTGCTGAAACTCATGACAAAAATCTGTGTGGCTGACAAAGCCATAAAACCTCTGATCCTCTTAGAGGAAAGAACACAGGAAACAAGTATTTCCATGCAGGTTTGATTCTGCTGGTGCCCCAGCCCTTTTGCTTGACTGGTTTACATGAGCGTGTTCTGAGGAGCTAGAAGCAGTAAGAGGTAGTTCTTTTACAATGTTTTTTTTTAATAGAATCACTGAGTAAAATATTCTCACCTGGAAAGAAGCCTGTGCTGAGATGGAGGGAGGGGAAAGAAATTGGAAAAAGAAAATAAAGAAGCAGGCACTGGGTGGCAAGAGGGAGAGAGGTACACAGTGGTGAGTGTGAAGGATGACTTGGAAAGTAGAGGGATGCTATTGAGGAACAGCAGTAGGAAGGAAAAGGGGGGCTGAGGGGAAAAGCAGGAGACATGGTAAGTTAAGTAAATTCACATTTATTTCTGCAAGAATTTGCTTCAAACTCTCTTCCTGCCCTCACTGAACATTTGCTGTTTGGACTCCCTCCACTCTGGGGAGGAACAAAACCGCTCTGTTAAAGCACCAGCGGTGGAGGTGAATACCAGGTCACTGGCAGGCTGCGGTGTTCAGTGTCTGTGTGCTCCACCTGAGGCACACTGTGCGTGCAGAGGGGCGAGCCAGCAGCCTATGGAGCCCTTGCAAAGGCTCCCTTGGGCCCTGCCTGTGCCCGTGGTCTGGCACAGGAAACCAAACTCCACTGCTAATTATTGGTCATCTCCAAAAACTCCGCGGCTTTCAGAGGAGCTAGTTCTGATCCCTCGGGAGCAGTGGTCATGGTAAGGTTTATTAGCATCATCTTGACAGTGTTTAAATGCACAATGGACAAGCTAGACCATACAGCTGAAATTCTATCCCGTGCTGCCAGTCAGATGTGTTCAGAAAGAGATGGTCCCTGTTTAAATTAGGGCCTTGAATATCAGTACAAATGAAAAGGTTTTCAGCACCAAGGAGGACAGAATTATTTTTACCCTTAGCTAACCTCCCTGTTGCCTGCACAGCAGATAGCAGATATGTTCCAGCTTATTGGGACTACAACCAACCTATTGTTTTGGTACAGCATGAGTTAAAGGGAACAATGGGAGACATTGTTGGGCATCTGTTGCTGAAGGCTTTTAAATGTGTGTTATACTGTGGAGGCATAGGGCATCTGCAGTGTAGCTGTCTGGAGACATTACTGTACAGTCTCCAGGAGTCTCCTTTACACACGAATCGCTCTGTTTTGACGAGGACTTCCCATTTCCGATGGACTCTCACATGATTTCAGCTTCCATTACCGTGAGTTCAGGGGCTCGTCTAGACAAACGCTGTAACACTTTAATGATCATTCATCTGTTATACTTTGCTTACCGTGTACTCCAGTCATGGGTGTATTGCCTGGCAGTTGCTGTTCACATATCCCATAGGCAAGCAATATTAGCACAATAGGACAGCTACGCTTTTATAAAGCATGCTTCTTACTAAAACTGGCATAGTTGTTCTGGGCCAGTCTACTTAATCTCTTACTTCTAAGTGTAAGGTCATCTTTGCTTCCAAAGTGTGTTGCATAATGGTATTTAAGAAAAGAGGTGATCCACTTTCTACATCTGTTAAAAGGTACCGTTTGGCTGCTGTACACCGTTCAGTCCTTTATTCATGAAATCTGTAATTTTAAAGACATTTTAGAGATTTAATTTGAAATCCCCTGCAAAATTTATTTGTCTTTATCACCCTCAGAGAAAGACTCTTACCAATAAATACTGAATTGCTTTCTGAGATGGGGAATACCTTCCCTGCCACGTGAGCCAGAAGAGAATGTTTTAGGTAGACCAACATGACTGGCTGATGGTTCGACAATTGGGCAAACCTAGTATTTCATCCAGCGCAAGTCTTGGTTCCTGTAATAGGCTGCTAACACGCTCCTTCCAATAGGTAACATCTCTTTTTTTGAACATAGGATCTGCTGGCTTTTTGAACCAGATGCTCTTACCCTGTATCTCTGGAATTTGCAGTAATTCCAATGCCAGGAGCATGACGGTTTGCTAGCAGAGCTCAGTCCTTCTGTGAGAGCGCTAGGAACAGGGACAAGATTTTAGAATGTGATAGTGGGGGGAGTTAGTATTTTGGGGGGGGGTGTTGGTGGGTTTTTGGTTTTGTGTTTTTTTGGTTTTTTCCCCCTTTTTTCTCCCCCTCCCTTCTCTTTTTCCTCTTCCTCTTTTTTTTTTTTTTTCTTTTGCCTGATTTGTCCCAGTTCCCCACTGACAAACAGGCTCCTCTAGCCAGGGTTCTCTAAATGACTACTAGGAAACCAGAACTTCATACCTAAGTTTCATTGATCAATTATCAGTTACTAAAGGTGGAGGAGGTTGAATGAAGGATACTTCCTCTTATCCCATTCATCTGTAAAGTTGCTGGTGAGCCCTGAAGCCCTGATAAGTATGACAGAGCCAACGGGGACAGAACGCAGCTTACAGCTGGATGACATTTCACACACGTTTAGAGTGTCTCGCAAGATGTTCTCCAATTAGTCATCATCACTCACAATATGTTTTACATATTACCACACAGTTTACAGTCAGTCAGACTAATACAATTGCAGTACAGCTGCTCACAGCAAGACACAAAGGTTATGGCACTGTGTACATAAGCAAGCTGTGAAAGTTACAGCCATCCAGCTCCTTTACCCTCTTGTGCTTTTAAAAGCCAACAGAAGCAGAAACAAACAGTGAGCGCGCCTCTCATTTCAGCCCTGGAAAAACATTTGAAAGCATGGAGTGAAAGGAGGGATTTTGTTTTTATAATTTGATTCCCATTGCCGCAGCTGCAGCCAAAACCTTTGGATTCTGGAAAAAGTTCAGAAAGTGCTGCTTTTTGGAAGAGGTCGTGTTTATTGGAAAATTACATCTTGCCCAGTAAAAGCTGACAGTATAAGTACTCTAGTCTATTAAAAGCTACAGAAGACACCGTTAAGAGTTTATTTAATGATTGCTGCAGATGGGGTTTGCGAACTTGGAGCCTGGCATTGGTATATTGGGTTTGAGATTCTGTTCTGGGAACACAGAAACCATCGTTGTTTTATTAGTGACTCCTCTCATCCACCTACATGGTTAAACTAGCACTAGCTGCCACAGCTAGGCTCTGCCTAGTAACTAGGCCTATTTTCCTGAAGAAAGAAAGTATCAGAGGTCAGCACAGCAGCTTGGTGAGAGCAGCTGAGACAGTGTGACCAAGGAAGCCCGAAGCTGGCAGACTTGGGATCCTAGCCTGAAAGTAGTCTGGCCCAGACCAGGGCTTGACCCTGTGAAGTTTCCTGGAACTCTTTGGGTTATGGAACAAAAATACATTGTGGAAAGAGAGGAACCACTGCCTCAGATGTTGGACCTGACCTAAACTCCATCAGAATGTAATGACCTATCAACTGTCTTTGAACTGTGCCCTTAAAGCATAAACCATCCTTGTCTCCACTATAGAGCTGTCTATGGAGAGATGAAGCAAACATGATAACCTGGAGTACTAGGAAAACCAAGGGTCTGTTTCTCCTAGCTGTTCTGCCAGTCAGGAAGGGGAACAGCCTTCCCCTTCACTCGAGGAAGCCTCCTGTTACTTTTCTGCTGGTTGTCCAGTCTCTCCACCTCATTAGAAAACTTGGGTGCAGCAGAACGGGTCAGGTGGTTTTTCTCACTGGTGTCAGAGTATGGCAACCTTAGGCATCAGCTGGCAGAATTAGGAGTAGGTAGGGCACTGCTCTGCTCTATTCTGCTCTGTGGCCTTTTCTGCTCTTCTCCCTGGAATTTGGGGGCTTTCCTGTAGTCTGTTTAGGGAGCAGCAATAATATCTTTCAGGTGCTTGTAATTTTTTTTTTCTAGGAAAGAAAATGTATGAAGTAGTGTTACGATTTTGGAACTGTTTTGATAGGTGTGTGCACACATTACCCTATGCTTTCAGTGAAGAAAACAGGAGAAAACAGTTACGTTGATATTTATAGCAGAAAGTGATGAGCACTATGAAGTCTTTACTTTCTGGAGGACAGGCATAGCCATGCACACATCTTTTCCTCTTCTGTGGCTGTCTATTTTGTTAATCCCTAATTATGCATGAGGTCTTTTGTGTTGTTAGAAACACCTGAGCATCCATACAAGAGATGGATCAGGAGGAGATTCCCTGCCAGTAAGTAAATCTGGAATTGTCCATAACATGTGTCCCTGGTGCACTGTGATAGCAGCGCAGAAGGGTGTGATGCAAACACTCCTGCATTGTCTTGCATCTGCCTGTTGCAATTCTGCTCAGTCACACTTCATTGCAAAAATGTGTCACTGGATGCCTCTCCAGTGGTATCAGATGTTTTGAGTGTAGTCCAACCCTGCTGATTGCCTCTTTAAATTCCAACTACTGTATTTGCTTCAGTGGTGCCCACTGTCTTCGGGCTTTGCGTCCTCAGACAGGCTTACTGCCTCGCATTTGTATGGCGCTCTAAGCATGTGGGCCGTTAGTACGAAGTTCTTGCGTCAGAGGAATGGAAGTGTTACGAAACTCAATGTTATGTTTTGGTTCTGGGGTCTGTTGGCTGGAGACTGAATGAGATTCCGGGGACCCACGTAGGTTCTGCTCTGTGTCTCTGTGATTGAGCTGGTATTGGATCATCTACGGCTCTCTAGAAGCCAGACTCTCCTATGAATTCTCGCTTCTCACTTATTTCACTGACTCCTGTGGCCTGGGTAGAGGGGATAGAGACTTCCTGTGCTTTTGAGAGGAGATGCCTTTTCCCTGGGCATCAATTGCAGTTTTACTATAGCCAGTGGAGTGTGTGCGTGTGTGTGTAAAGATCCTAACGTCACAGCTGTTTAGAACAAATTCAGTGTAATTCAGTTTTACAAGCAGTGTTAGGCTAAATCCAAATCAACATTGCTTTCAGCAAAATACGGTTATAATTCTTTTGGCCTGCTAACAAAGTGTGTGTTGCCATATTTGTCTTTCGGAAGCAAAATAAAATATGACATTTACTGACAGCCTGCTTCAAAAGTGGAACGGCCTGATCTCACTTACATGCCGAGGCTCTGGAGGCAATCCATTATTGCTCCTGATTCCACGAGTAGAGCTGCTATCAGAATGTAACCCACTGCAGAGAGGGAAAACGCATCTAACAGGAGGGGCTGTAGTCTCCTGTAAGTAGATGACTTGCTCTGCTGGACTATGTTTCTTTCAGGAGCGATATTTTCAGTAGTTAGCTCATATGATGGAGCAAACTCTGAAACTCCTCTACGAGACTTTCTGGTAGCTGGCACTGAGGTCAGCTAGGGTGTTAGTGCTTAGTTCAAAGCTAGCAAAGGGGCAAAAATGCTGTGGATTTTATCTTATGTGCTGGGCTTAAGCTGCATTGCCAACCTGAAAAGTCTTGAAGGCAGCTGTGATTCTGACAGTTTTACAACTGAAAACTGGAGAATTCAAACTTAGTGGAATGAATAATATTGTATGGTTCCTAGGGCATCCTCAGAGAGCATCCCTCAGATCCAGAGTACTCACCATTCACTCAGCATCGCTGTTTCTGCTTTCTAAAAGTTCTTCTGTGGGCAACATAGCATCATACAATCTTTGGGTTGGAAGGGACCCTCAAAGGTCATCCACTCCACCCTACTGCAGTGAGCAGGGACATCTTCAACTAGATAGGTTGCTCAGAGCCCCGTCCAACCTGACCTTGAACGTTTCCAGGGATGGGGCATCTACCGCCTCTCTGGGCAACATCTCTAGGGTCTCATTTGCTCAGCTGTTAGAGGGGGACATTCACCATTGGAAATAGCCTCGTTAGCCTACATACTTCGATATAATCTTGTAGATCTATTTCCCTCCCTATCATTAAGCCTGGAAGAAAGAGGGAAAAACAGATGTGTATGTGCACACAATTATATTCTCTGTCTCTCCTTCCCTTGGAGATATTCCCCTTGTATGCATGCCTCTTTGGACTCTCGACTTTCTCCTACCCAGCCGCACACTCTCCTGTAATACTTTCCCCTCTGAGCATGTGCTCAGAAGCAGACACCCTTCTTTGCTAGCCCCACTTTAGCTATTTGGTATTTGGGCAAGTTAACAGCTAAGACAATGTTGGCTGCTCTCCTAGGATTATTTTGTACCTCTTCAAATCTTGTTATGTTACTTTGGTGATAAATAGTCATAATAAATTCTTTAATAGTGTGAAGATAGGTCATTACTCATCACAGCTAGGCTGTGAGAAGGTCATAAATCTGGAATAAAAGCCATTCGTTTGGTTGGAGAATCCAAAGCTTCACTGTTTAGAAGGATTCATTTCCACCATCCCCCTCAGTTAATCATTCTCTAAGTCCTCATAAATATCACAGGCAAAGGAAAAGAATGACCTATTCTTGCTGTGCCATAAAATGTATGATGTTGTGCTATGAGTTTTTACTTCTTAGCTCACATGTGAAAAATTCAGCAGCAAACCAGAGGTTGCAATGTGAAGTTTCTTGCTGACTATGCTTTCTAGGCCAAAAAGGAGGTGGGCATCAATGTATTCAAAAACAATATAATCTCCCAGGAGAAAGAATAGAGGCAGCAAGGATCACATGCATGCATACATATGTGTGTATTGATGTATTTTCTCTTTATAAAATCTGTATTAGTAGTATCAACTTTAAAAATACCGTACCAGACTGTTCTACCTCAGCACCTCGAGCAGCTAGACTTAAAACAAGCTGGATTATTTCATTATTTTATCAATTTATCATTCTAAACTTGGGGAGGGAGGGATTTTCAAGCTTGAATCTCAACTGTAGAAGGCAGAAACATTTTTGTTAATGAAGGGTGGGATTTTCAGGCATTTATTAAAAGTGTCTTATGAAAGACACTGAAATAATGACAAATGAGTCATGAAGATTTCCATACTGAAAAAACCACTGGAGAAAAGCACATACTGTATTTCCATTATAAAGAAAGGTTAGGAGCACTTAAAGCCAAAGTGTGAGCAGGCTTCACACAAGAGTAACTGAAATACTTGTAGTTTCTACTCTGTGGCTGATTCCTTGAGGATCTAACTATGAGTCTGCTACAGTTCTACAGGTGGAGCTGCTGCTAACTAGACCACAGTTCATGGGTTAGTGTTGGCCAAGAATTATTGGATATTGCATTATCCAGATGTGCAAGTTATTATTTCTTCCTAAAATGCCAGTTTTCCTTGTGGGGAAAGGTTTCTGACAAATTCTTGACTTGGATGGTGTTTTGGAAAAATGCTTTGAGTTTGTCAAAATATGTTATTTTGACATTTTAAAAAATGAAATTGTCATCTTTCTGATTTAAATGACTTTTTGCTTTCAAACTTTAGTGAACTGAAATAAAGATACTTAAGAGAATGTTCAAAACGTTCAAAAATAAAATGCTTTGAAATACAGAAAAGACATTTTAGTTGGCAGAAGCGATAAGGTTTTTTCCAAGCGTTTACTTCAGGAATTTCTAGATTTCTTGCTTTTAGCAGATTTAGTCAGATCAGTGTTTTCCATATTTTGAGATTTTCTTGCAAAAAAAAAAAAAAATCTCATCTGTAGAGCTAAAATCCGGAATTCTTGCAGCATTCACCCTTTCCAGGACCATAGAAAGTACCTTGTAATTTAGGTACCCTAACTCAGATGGCTGAGAATAAGGAAAAGGAGCCTCTCTTCTACAGGCTGTAGAAGAGTCCCGGGAGGATGTGTGGGCTAAAATAGCCGAGCTGCGTACCTAAAGCTGTGATATAACCTCCCTTTGAAGAGGTGTCGTTCGCATCTGCCACGTGTGGTTCTTCCCCTCCCTTTTCCTTCCTCTCCAAAAGGAAAGGAAACAGTACAAGGAAATACCACTTTATTTAGGCAACTGAATATCCTAGGTGGTTGCAGTGCTGTGTTCTTCCACTACAGAAAGGCGAGACTTCAACTTGCCATCCACCCTGAATGAGAAATGGGCAGGTCTGTGGTTCCACTGTTGAACTGTATTTTGTTGACGTGAATATCCACTCCAGCTTCTGGTTACTGGCAGCACTTGGTGGTTTTGGTTGCTTATAGCCTAAATCATAGAACCACTGGTGATTATTAAGACCTAATATTGCTACTGGTTAATGTGATTGCACTTGTCTTCCTTTCATTTGCCTGTCGTTAGCTGGCTCAGTACTGATGCCATCTGCACTGCCAGCGGAAGACTCTCTTGCATGCCTGCTGTCCTGCCTAAGAAGGAAGGTGAGGTCAGGAGGGGCGTTTTGGGACGTGTATGCTAGTGCTCAAAGGACCCCAGAGGGAACTTGGGGAAGGGAAAGGAGGGAGGTCGCTGTGGTGGTGCGGAGCAGCCTTTCTCAGGGCCGCAACAGAGAAGTTCAAATGAATGTTTTCAGGGGAGTGACCACGGTGATTGATTTATGCACCTAGCTTTGAACCAGAAACTGTATAAGCAAGCAATAAATCATGGCACTGGAGGAACACAGAAGCTATTGCCTGGGACTCAGCAAGTTATGAGAAGGAAGTATAAAAAAAAAAAAAGGAAGAGAAAGAAAATTGTCTATTTTTAATAAATTGTTTGAGCTTCAGTATTAGTGGGCTAGGCTTTGACTTGGGACTAGGAGCCAGCTTGGGAACCAGCGAGTGCTATCTTCGCCTTCATATAACCTCATTAACTCAGTAATGTTAAACACATTCTTTAGCTGGGCTCCTTGGTTGTGTCTCTGGCCCGCTTTCCTCCCAGGGTAGCAGCCCATCTCATAAGCATCTCTGTGAAACCCTTGTAGTAAATGTTAGCGATCCCTTCTTAGCTGTTATTGTCTCTGCCTCCAGATAACTAAGCAGGTATACACTTAAGTCCAAGATAAACACTTCCTTGGCCTCTCATTTATTGCAGATATAAACTCCTATAAAGCTGGCCACTGTGCTAGCTATCATGCCCTCTATCGCCTTTTTGCAAAATGTAATCCATAAAATGCTTTCATGGTAACCTTATACATCGGCAACCAGTGATAACATCTCTAGGCCCCCGTGACAGACAGGAACTCGCAAGCATGGAGTTAATAATGCAAACTTTCAAAAAATGAAACTGGCAGAGGGAGACGCGGAGGGGAATAAAAGGGGCCGGTGTGGCTGTAATTGGGACCATGTGAGCTTCCTTAGAGAGGGATTAAGGGGAAGAGACAGGCCTCGCCCGCGAAGATTAGTTTCAATTAGACGGGCTGGAGGCGAAAGTCAGGACTTGGTGAAAGATTAAAACAAGAAGGGAGAAAGTTTCCATTGCTTTTGCTCCAGGCCTACACAAGAGGGTTTCAGTGAGATCATGCTAATTGAAGGCAAAGCTTGCATGGAAGTTAGGAAGAACTCGCATTAATTGATTCGATGCTGCGATTTTTTCTTTATCCGCAGTGTTCTTTTGGGTTGTTCTTTCTTTCAGTCTCTTTTTTTTCTCTCTCTCTTTTTTTTTTTTTTTTTTGGCCCCAAAACGTAAAGAGGGAGAAATCATCCACAATTTTTGCTGTGATTAAAACGAACCAGAAGGGAGAGCAGTGGGCAGTTGCCTGGTGCCATCTAGTCAGGGCTATGTTCCATCTCCATGATCCTCTTTCAGTTTAGTATCAACTATTAGAACCAAATTGATGGTGTCATTGTTACTACCGTACAGCTGAGCTCCTTGTTTCACAAATTAAAAAGTTTGTTCTCTTGACAGATTTGTTTTTCCCACAAGAAGATCCAATTTAGAGCATTATTTAAAAGTACTCTCTGAAATTTACAGCATGGGAATCAACCAGGCTTGCATTTTCCAGTTCTGAGCTTGAGTAGAGAAAACACATGGTTTCCTTATGGCTACCACAAAAAGAGGCTCTTCAGGAAATGGCAAACGGTATTTTCGTTCATCTCTGGCTGAATACAGCGCGAGTGTAATTGTGATCCTACTGAGGAGATTCTGTTGCTTTTCTCCTCCTGCCTCTCTCTCCCCTGCTTCCAGTTTCAGTGAAAGAGGAAATCATGGAATCGCAGAACTAGAATTGGGGAAGATGGGCTTGTGTCGTCAGCCAGCGCAGAGTTCCTCTCTGTGGTATAGTCTTCAGTGCTTTGTCTGGTTTTCAGTGCAGTGAGTGCTGAAATTACAATTACACCATTTCCTTTAAGAGGAAACTATTCCAAATATGAATAGGTTTTCATGTTAAGAATTTTCTCCCCTGCCCCCTTGGTAATACTGAAAGCTATAGGAAAATGTATATCCAATCTTTCTATATTAGATCAATATTTTTATTCCATTAAACTTGTCTCTGAGGGGCAAGATACATCATCTTTTGCCAGATTTCTGTATCAGATTGTCACTCTGTGGATTTTTGTTTCATAAAGCTTTGGAATTACAATGCCTAGTCAATTATAGCTAAATGCATTTTCACAGCCGGCCAGAAAAACATTAGCACTAATCAAAAACATCGCACCAACAGGGATTCCCAAAGAGATTTTTTTGTTTTATGAAAATGTTCTCTCAGCTAGAAACATCAAAAGACAACCACGAACGTGATCTGCTAAAATATGATAAAAAGAATTTGTGCTCTAGCTGCATTGAGATCTGTCTTTCTTGCAGATGACAGTTGATGCAAATTTTTTGCATTTAAGCTAATATCAATACTCAGCAGGGGAGGTCGCTCGTGACAGCTCTAATGCTCTAATCATGGCTTGCTACCATCCTCTGTCTTTGGCTTCACATACGCACGTGGTTTCTTCCTGCTGCATTTTTCAAATTCGTCATGAGATTAGATACTGGGGGCTAATTGTTCAGTACCTTTTCATTTTTCGTGTTAGAAAATGGAAACACTCCCCTGTAGGATCTCACCCGGCCACTAGATGACTGTGTGATGTTTCGGTCACTAGTGAGAACAAGCTACAAAGCTGGAACTCAAACCCTGTGGAACACTCTGCTTGCAGTGGTGATGTTTTTTTTATAAATATCCCTGACTTAATACATACGTCATATCAACATGTCATGGCATCCTTTTCTTAGAAAGGTGCTGCTTAGCACAAGAGCCTGGGAACGCTCCAACTAGGGCTTGGAGGTATCTCTGAGGATCCCATGCTTTGCTGTGCCACATCTGCCGCAGGACTGGCCTTCACGTCTGCCAGGTTTTTGCAGCTATCAGAAGGACACCGTGGACGTTTTTTAAGTGAACACGAAGGCATCTGGGCAGTGGGAGGCTGCAGCTGACTGAATGTAAAATCTTAACAGTTCTGTCTAAGACTGGACTATTGTTCAGATAAAAAACCTCTGAGCAGAACAAATTGACATCATCTGCTACCTCCAAATGGCACCTAGACACAAACATTACTTTGTAATTACGATATTGCTTTTAAATGGAAACATTGACAACATTCCAATTTTTTCCCCATTAAAAGCTAGTATCCCTGATTTCCTCTCCCCACCTACCTCCCCTTCAGGCTTGCTTTTTTTTTTTTTTTTTTTTTTTGCCTGGAGTTATTACATGGGAGCCTGATAAATGGATGCTATGAATGAATGTTTTCCAAACATTGTAGGAACTATTAAGAAAGTGGTTTTCCTTCTACCCCTTTTTCCTTCCCACACTCCTCCCCCTCCCACCCCACAACTAATAGCACACAAATAGCACTTCATGTAATTTTGGCTACTCTCCACTATTCCAGGCAGACTTCAGGAAATCTCTTGATTTATAGCTGGGGCATCCAAAGGCAGCATGCTGCCTGCTTCCTTAAGGGATGCCTATTGGTGACATTTAGTAAGTTTGAGGTGCAGTATTTCAAATAGGCAATATCCATATTTTAGTCAGATAACTCTATGTTTGTACTTATAAATTGATTTAGTAATGAAATAAGCTCCTTTCATGATGCTTGCTGGCTTTAGGGTCTTTGTTACGGTATACTCAGACTGTTCCCAAAGTGCAGTTTACCAAAGTAGAGCCAGTTTTCTACCCATATTCCCATAAGCAGTCCAATTGACTTCAATAGGGCTATTCACATTAATAGGTAAAGCTGGATTTGGGACGCAGTTCAGAAAAAAACGTCAAGCATGTGCTTAAGGCCTACTGTCCTTTTGGTTCCCTGCTGCTGTTGTTGGCTGCTCTAGGAACATCAATTCTGAAATGCTTTATTAGGTTGTTGGTTAGTGCAGTCGCATATCTGGTCTCCTCCAGATGGGATGCTTGGAAAGGGCCGAATTTAAGGCTACAGCTGAGTCATTTGCCCTTGTATTTGTTTTTTGTCTTTCTCTGTGGATTGGTGTTATTTCACTTGTAACAGATAAATCCCCTGCTATTTGTAGAGTCTGCAGCTGTTAGCAGTGTGCTTGGGTTTTCTTGCTCCTTCTTTTAGTACTAGTCCTTTTGAAGGACTAGTTTCGGATGTTGGGCTTGCAGCATAGGAAAAGACTTGGGATTGCTATTACTCGACTTGCATGAGCTTCATGTATATTAGATAAGTTCCTTTACAATGAGGGATACAATTATCCTAGTTGTCCCCTCACATCCAGGTTACGCTTTTTTGGTATTAAAATATAGTCCGGAAAAAACACCTGAGGCGGCTGCTAGCATCGTGATAGGTGCTCAAAGGGCTGGAGCAGAAAGTTATCTATGCCTCAAGCAAGACAGGATGAAAGAAAGAAAAGCAGCATTACTATCCAATAAGACAGCTCTTCATCTCTCGCTCCTGTTCCCATCCCTCAAGTCCAGGATTCTGACTGGGTTTCCAAGTGGGCTATTTGTGTGTAAAGATTCTGGCCATCCTACAGTATTAAATGGTTGTTTGAACATATCAAAGTCATGCAGGTACAAAATGTGTCTGTCTCTGGCTTTCTTAGGTATTAGAAATCTGAGACTCTTAATGCACTGCTAACAGGAATACAGTCTTAACTAGGTAACACTTAGAGAACACGCCTAATCCTTGAGTGAATCTACCTGTTTCTGACATGAAAGTTACTTGGAGAGGAAAAAATCTGCAAGCTAATTGTGTTCTCTGCAGAAAAGATTCCTTTTGCACGGTGCACAATGATCACTTCAGGTCACTGTGGATCAAAGGAGGATCAGAACCAATAAGTTACGTTTCATTGTAATTATTTAAGTGTCTGTCTTTAAAGGATTTGCATTCACCTTGCAATATGTTCAAGAAAAGTAAAGAGTAACTTAAATATATTTTAAAGGAGCAATAGCTCATCTTGTGGCCGAATGGGAAATCTGTCAAACCTTGCTGTTTTCTTTAAATGAACTGGGAGAAAAACCCTTTAATAGTCTCAAGTGCTTTCTACTATTTTTGAAGAATGTTTTTTCCCTTGCATTTCAATTGTTAGGACAAAAATGAGCAGAGGTCTTCAAGGAAGTCTTGAAAACATCCTTCTTCAACTTTTCAAATTCCTTTTTTAAAATCTTATATTTATTCTCTATGGGAAAAACATCCTTGGAGGGGAGCGTTCCCTACAATTTCTGGTTTTGTTCATATTTTAATAGTTCTTTTAAACAAATTGAAAACATATTTCAAGATGCTGAATCTTGAGTTCTGGTTTTTTTAGTTCTGGGTTTGAAAAGCTAGAGTGAAGCTCAGTATTTGTGGTGTTCCCTTCTGATGCGGCATGTATGTTTTAGGTCTGCTTATGTTTTACCTCCTTCTACGGCACTTTTTTGCTTCAGCCAGACTACGTATCGTATTCTGTCCAGGCCCCTCCACTTGGATACCTTTTCTCAGGATTATGAAAGGGACCTTTACACCTTGAAAACTCTGATTTTGACCCTAATCGTTGCAAGTGTCTCCATCCTAATGGTATTCATTGCCACTAAGACTGGCATTGAACCAAGACGGTCCTTTAAAACTCCCAGGTACTCAGAGGGCATCAGTACATGGACATTCTGTAAAGTTTAGGTGACTCACTCTGCTACTTGCTATGCAATTTCTGTCCTCCAGTCCTAATTAAATTAGGGGTGGCATCTACTGCTTTGTGGACCTAAGTGCTATCTGAGGATCACCAGGTGAAATATGAAGAAACCTGTTGACAGTTGCTACTTTATAATTTCCAATGCTGTATCGCTAGGTACATATGTCAGAAGCATTTCAGAAAATGACCTTGCTGATAAACTGTGATGGACACATGGCAGAGATTTTACCAGTTTAGCTCTGTACTTAATTCAAGCTCGCTTTCACTGGGGACCTGTAAAATCTTTCCAAAGGAAATGCTAGAATAAGACAGACTTCAGTTTGGACTCTCCTTCATGTGAGACAGGACTGTCATTGTTGTATTTGGAAGGAGTTTCTCATGACATCTACTTTTGAGCTGGCCTAGTCCTGGCTGCATGAGGATTGTGTTTGCAGAAGGCAGACAGATTGTTTATGGCAGAGAAAGAGAGGTGTCATTAAAAGTAAAAAGACCTGTGTCTTAGATTTTTCTATACAACTTCTTGCAATGAATGAAATGTTAATTGAAAGATGCAGCTGGATCTCACCTAATTCCTGCAGTCCCAAGCTTAGGCAATGGCTTATGACCCGGGATGGGGGTGTTCCAGTCTCATTTGAAGTAGATTTATTTACTCTGTTTGTCAGTGTGTTCCACAGTTTTATTCCATTTTACAGCTTGGACAAGTGACCTGTGACATTCACTTATTCTAGAGATGGACATCCACTTATTCTAGAGATGTTCTAGTTCTCTCATCTATGAACAAGGGAAATGCCTATCTCTATGAAGTGCCTGAAGACAAGCACTGCACAGCCTTAGTTCTGCTGAGTGCCTTTTAGAAGGTTCTCAACTTCTGACAAAATAAAGCTTTTTCCTGTGAAAGCATTATTATGATTTAGGCCAAACTGTGGCATCCTTGGACAATTCTGGGACATCAGCTCCCACTGAGAGCAGCAGGGGTTTACCCGGTTCAAGAAGTATTTGGAATTCTGCCCAGAGTTAAGGACATTTTTATTAGTTTAGACTTGTTTCTGAAGGGACAGCGGGTAACTGCACTGACCGGTATCTAAAAGCTCCTTTGGGGATGTAGCTTCAGGTTTCCCACCAATGTGAAAAGTGTACTTATCAATAGGTAATATTTCTCTTTCTCCTATTGTAGTATATCTCTCCTTATATTGTTTCTTTTCTCCTTCACCGTTCATTCTTTATCTTAAATGGAAAAAATCCCACATGAACTGTGAACCAAATATGTTAATCTTTTTTTCCACAGCATTCTGATATTTCCTCTATGTGATCTACTTCTTCCTGGGTTATGACAACAGGTAAAGCTTCTTCCAAGAATAAAATAAACCACGTTCACAGAGTTATAGAAATCAGAAAGTTTTTGAATTAAATCTTGCAGTCCTGAAGTGGGCAAGACTCCCTGACAATTCGTGCTCCCAAAACCATAACATGAAGATACCATGTTAAACTTTTTTTTAGAGAAGATTGAAGAGGAAAATGTAGTGAAGAAATAGAACACAGGGCAAGCTGCAAAGCTCCTGCAGTCTCTTTGCAGAGCTGTATGGAACTGGAGCCTTTGTCTATCGGAAAAAATGGACCAAATAGTCCCTTCTGCTATCCCACTCCTCCCATGGCTTCATTTAAATTCTCGGATCGTGAGGGCATGTAGGGAACAGCTGCTTATGATCTCTTCACAAGTGCTGGGTCATTGGTAAACAACCATCCCTCCACCCTCTTGGAGAAAAAAAATTATACAAAAAATGTATTCATTTTCCTGATGATGAAGAGTAATGAAGAGCACGTGCATGCTGCACTAAGAGAGAGAGAAAAAAATGACAAATTAAATCATGTCTCGTTTGACAACCCTTTAAGTGTAACAGATCTGCACTTGTGCTGTCTGACAGGCATGATTGATACCACCGAGCGCTCGTCAATTTTTAAACACACAGACCGAACAAAGAGTCACTTCATCCTGGTTCTTGTAGTTTACAGGCAGCCCGGTGCTACACAGGGTAAGCACTCCTTCATGCAGTGGTGTTTTACTTGGCAATACACTGCATCTCACTGTTTGGACAACTATATTTATTTTTATGATCCTTAAAATATTGTAACCCCGTCAACTCAACAGTCATTTAAGGTAATTTCTGGTCTGAACAGCATCTATTTTCTAGACAACTTTACAATAATATATGTTTGCTGTGGGCCAAATTCTTTGTGTAGGTACCTCTGTTTCTGTGCTGTATTCATAGCTGTTAACTGGGAGAGAGTCAGAGTATCCAGTAATTTATAATAACTTGAAATCTAAACCTCCTAGATGTTTTTGACCATTTATAGATGATATTTAGCATGGCAAAACAATATGCTTTTCTTTACATTTTATTTGTGTACAAACAAACCGACCCACAGATGAGCTATTTTAGATTATTTTGGGCAGGGGAAAAACTCTGTCTGAGACAGACTTTGAAAATTTCAGTGCAAATAGCTCAAGGTGGCAAATGTAAAAAAGGGTACTACTATTCTCACTACTGTGAAAAGAGTCAATCTTTAATTAGCAGCATTATGCTAGCACACCACAGTAACACAGTTACTAGGGGTGTCAAATAGGGACTACCTGTAGGTACGCCGATAGGAGTTGGAGGATACTGCTCTGTTGAATTTTACGTTTCCTTCTGGAAAGCTGTAAACGTCTACACTTACACATCTTTCATCGTGAAATGCCTGTGCAACATCGTGAGAAAGTGTTATACGGGAAGACTCATCCATCACTGACATTCATAGGCCTCCGTGGCAGGGCTTGTCTGCTACACGATATCAAAAATGGCTCAGCAGTTCCGAGCAGCCAGTGAAGGATTCGTTATGGCACAGAAGCCGAAGGGAGAGCCCATGCAAGAGCACTGTAAATAGACTAGAACATAGGTAATCCTGTGGAAGGAGACTGAGTCGTGTAATTTGTGATTTTGAAGGACTTAAATTAACCAATCCAAAGCACAGTTTGTGGAGCAATGTCCCTTCTTACCCTGGGCCAGGAGCTCTGAAACTACAGGAAGCAGTGATGGTCTCTCTCATCTCTAGATGTCCTTGACTCATGTTTTTATGTTTCTGTGAAATTATTTATTAGCAGGAAAGAAGAATCAGCACAGCTTTTAGTGGGTGTTGTGAATTAAGTCCATGGTCTCTGTAAATCCAAACTCCTCTTTAGACTGGGGTTTAGGAGATGCTTACATACATAGCAGCCGTGTCTGCGCAGAGATGAATTCCATCATCTAGGCTTTCATTTTGTGTATCTTTACTACTTGTCCCGGGCCCTTAACTCCATTAAGGGTAGATGCACAACTCTGTTTATTTAGGCCTTTTTAATCTGACAGTTCCAATCAAGCTAATTCATCCGAGAGAGACCAACCATCCTTTTATTTATTTTAAACTATTTTACCAAGGTAACCCAATCCAGACCATCTCCATATCTTGTTTACAAGAGCAGCCTTGGTGACAACATCTGTCCTGTGTAAAATGTCAAAAAAGAAGAAAAAAACCAACAACCCAGCAAAAATCATAGAGGTATCAGCATTGTTATTCATGCGCCCAAATGAGCCTCCTTTGTAGGTTTTATTGTGTGTTTTTTGAAAGTAATAAATGTACCATTGAGCTCTTTAATAGATAACTTCAAAATCAATACTATGCAGAGGTAGAAAGAGCCTGTGGAAGAAAGGGTGCTCATAAAGGATTGTTTATGAGACAATAGGAGACAGTTCTTTCCTGGTGTAACTGATCAGATACATCAGCAAGAGAAGGCTAAAAGGAAGGAAAAATGCTGTAAAAATCAGTCTTTGGGCCTTCTAATATCTGAATGGTCAGAAAGGGGTTTGCGCCACGTTTGCTATTATTTGCATATTAAGCTACTCATAGATTCTGAATGTCTTGCTAGTGGAAACTACTTATTTTAAATGACAATATGAAGTAGCTTTGCCATCCAATAAATGAGGAGAAAGTCTGATACATGATACAGTTCCACTGTAAGAGGTTAACTTACACTAAAATGACAATTGCAGCAGGACATTTAAAAATACTGCAGCACTTTAAATGAGATAACTGGCTGTAAGGGTGATGATACTGTGTGGTCCACAGAACTGGAGGAAAGCTGAGCAGCCCCCATCGCTGAGATGCCTTGGCAGTACTCGATGGCTCGTCTTGATCCTTGCTGATCCCTGAAAGCTCTTGTGTTTCAGGAAGAGGTGGAAGTCTGTGGAATTTATTTGTCACTTGAGCTAGTGATGACCATCAGGAATGAAACCTGCGTAGTCCATTATTACTTGCCGTTGTGTTGTGGTTGCTTGTTTAAATTCACTGCTGCACGATGTGTGGTTCGAAGTGAACTTCATGCTGGTGCAATGCTCCTTATTGACAGACTGCAGAATAACTTTTTCTGCAAATGCACAGAAGAGCATGGATGGTGGTAGCATATGCTACCTCTGTGCCTTTCTTGGCTCAGATTTGACCTGCTAGGGCCGCCTCTGCTGTGTCTGAGAAGAGAACAGACCCTGTGGGTAGTGCTGGCAGAAATTTCATGCTTCTGTACTTTGGGGATTTCCAACACGTCCCCAAGGTAAGCAATAATGAAATAATTGTTTTGCAAATCAAAATTAAAATACCTGTTCTGGTCAAAAAGTCGTTTCTTACAGAAAGAATACATTTTCATGTGAATGTTTAATATCTGACAAATATCTCTTTTCTTCTAAAACTGAAAAAAAGGATGTTGAATTAAAGAGGAAAAACTGCCCCACTGAGCCTTCGGATTTCAACCAAACTTACCAGAAAGAAATCTAATGAAAAACACTCTGTACGTGTTCTAGAAGCCAAACAAACATACCTGAGAAAGCTCTTTAAATGTATTATGACTGAGACTTGCTATACACGTAAATGAGCCACATCTGCTCTTGGTATTGCACTCGCATCCACGTGAAAGAAAAGATTAAAACAAGATACCAACATAAAAATAGATTGATACAGGAGAAGTGAGTGGGAACTCCTGGAAGGAGATTGTTAGATAGTGACTGCTTGGAATAAGTCCAAACCCAATTGCAGCACAGAGAAATTGGCTCTCTGTTGTACCATGTTTTCTGTAATGCAAACCAGTGTGTGTGTGTGGCGGGGGGATAGTATGTGATTGTCATTATAAGAAGCTTTTGCCAGCACAGTAGCTCAGACACCAGGGGATAATGCATTACACGCTGATGCTTTCCAGGACACTGCTTCTACAGCAATTGTGGTGGGTTGTTTCCATCAGAGGATGAGAGTTTCGGAACCACAGTTTCCCACAGGGTGTTATCTTGGCAGTACAAGGTTAAGATCCTTCCAGTCTTACTTCAGAGAAATGCCTCCACCTTCCTGTAGTCTTCAGGTTTCACCTAGCACTGCTGCGCTTTGAGGTTAGCGGCAGGGGGTTCACGTTTCAGACAATGGACGGAACAATCGGGAAAGCAAGCCCCTGTTCCTGTTACAGCATAATCCCACCTGGGAGAAAGGCTCAGTTGTTAATTCAAAGCCGTCGCGTGTTAGAACACCCTGCTGAGATTAAAGCACCTCAAAGAGAAGATGTCCCACCTGCCAATCGCTGCTACAGAGGAGGTTTAGATTGGATACTAGGAAAAATTTCCTTAGTGAAAGAGCGGTCAAGCATTGGAACAGGCTGCCCAGGGAAGTGGTGGAGTCACCATCGCTGGAGGTATTCAAAAAACGTGTAGACGTTGGCACTTCAGGACATGGTTTAGTGGGCATGGTGGTGTTGGGTTGACAGTTGGACTTGATGATCTCAGAGGTCTTTTCCAACCTTAATGGTTCTATGATTGCCAGCTACTTTGCTGGCAAAAGCTTTTCGCTGCTTGACAGGCTCAGTCACAAGGGGTATGGCCAGGGTTTGGCTGGGGAACCACTGCTGAAGCTCAGGCACCATGGGGCTGATGATCCCAAGATGAGAGAGCATATCCAAAGTTGCATTACAAGCTGTGGCATTTTTGGGATCCAGTGTAAATGCAGGGGCCTTGATCACTTGCGGCCATTAAGGAAATCCTGGAACATTGGCTTTGTGCCGAGTGGTGGCAAGATCAACAACTGAGCTGAAAATGAGTAGTCGTGAGTTGCTAAACACTTGCCTTCTGTAGTTCCAAATTAATGCAGTAAATTTTGCTTCTTGTCCTCAGCTAGTTTGCTGTGTGCTGCTAGACACTGCCACATTCCACTTCGGAGGCAGCAGGTGTTGATTGTTGGGAAACTTGATCCATGTATCAGTTGTAGCACATCTTAAAAAATGTAACTTACAAAGATATAAAAGGGAGTCTGCAGAATGAGATTTTCTTCTTTCAGACCTGTAAAACCTGGTGGTGTCTGTGGTTTTGTAAAACCTCTCATACTTTATTTATTTTTATTCCTCTGCTAGCCCTTGGGTACAGATTACTTTCAAACAAGCTGGTTTACTGTTTGCATAACACAGGCTTAAATTCGGTTAGAAATAGATCATTTTTCAAGTCAAATTCCCCAGAAAATAATTACAAGAATTTGGGGGTGTTGTTGGGGAAAACATCAGAAAACTTTCTTGTTAAGGTCTGGTGACACCTGGCAATTAAAAATAAAAACCCATTTCTTGATCCAGACCTTCCTCCCTCTCCTTGGGGACAAATTAAACTGAACTGCAGAAGTTTCAAACGTACTCCTAAATCCAGCGTCATTTACTTCTGGGTAGATTCTGCATTCTACAAATTATTTCTTCCTGGGAAAGTGTCTCAGATTCATATTAATGAGGATTCCATGTTTGTGGTTAGGAGAAATTCAGTCTTGTGGCTTAAGCAGCCTCAGGACTCTCATTAAGTGCAAGAGGTTAATAATCTAAACTAGCAGTTAACTAGCTATGGTCAGCGGAGCCTTACTGCTTTTGGCTCACGCTAGCGAAGGTGGTCCCTTGTCCTTTGCAGTGCTAGAGATGCAGGTGAAAACAAGGAGACCAAACGAGGCTAGCTGCAGACGAGCCATTTCTAATTTTAGCACTGGGGGAGATACTATGAGTGGAAATAAGATACCGATGGAAAAACTGGGCTGCACGCATATGACTTTAAGAGGAGGTAGATGCTTTAAGAGTAGATGAGCTCTTCATTCAAGTGTAGTTTGTGCTCTGGTAGTTTGAGACCCTTGTCCAGCCAAGGGCTTCGTGCAGACAGCTCAGGCAAAACCCTCTCTTTGTGGGAACAAATGGTCGCTTCTCTGCAGCACCTTGCTGAAAGAAGTCAGTCTTTCACCTGACTGAAAGAAGTCATAGAATTGCAGAACGTTGGTTGGAATGGGTGTCTGGAGGTCACCTATTCCAACCTGTTGTTCAAAGCAAGTCTAGTTAGATCAGATTGCTCAGGGTCTTCTGGAGTTGAGTCTTGAACATCTCCAAGGAGAGAGACTCCAGAACCTGTCTGGGCAACCTATTTGAGTATTTGACTACCCTCATGGTAAAGAAAGGTTTCCTTGTATCTATTTGGAATGTTTCATCTTCCAACTTGTGTCTAGTGCCCACATCCTACAGCCATGCACCTCCAAGAAGAGCCTGGCTCCATCTACTCTCAATCCTCTGATCAGGTAGTTGTAACCAGCAGTGAGGCCTCCCCTTTGGTTCCTCTTCTCTGCTGAGCAGACTCGCCTCTCCCAGTTCTCCCTGAAAGTCATGTGTTCCAGCCCCTGTCATTTTGGTGGGCTGTGGCTGGCCTTGCCCCAGTCTGTCAATGTGTTTCCTGAACTGGTGAGCCCCAAACTGGACACAGTGCTCCAGATGCAATAGGAACAGAGGGAAAGGATCGTTTTCCCGGACCTGCTGTTTGCGTTCTTACTAGTACAGCCTGAGATGTGGTTCACCTAACTATCAGCAGGATTAAGCTGCTTTGTGGGTCAAGAGCTTGAAAGAAGCAGAGCAGGTATTCCTGACATTGAAGAATTGCTGCAGAAATTGGAGGGCAGTCACAAATTAGCTCTATCCTTCTACAGCCGGTGGAAACTTTAGTTTTAATTGCACAGACCCCAAGCAAATTAAAAAGAAGCAACCAGATCAGTTGTCAGGCTGGCTTCCTACAGTGTCCTGACAGGTCCCCGAGGCCTCTGCAGAGACAAGAGATTCGGCTGGCTTCTGCCACATGCTCTCTGCCTAAGTTTAAAAAGGTAAAAAAAAATGCTAGTCTGTGAGTAATCTTTGTGCAGATATGGAGCACGCTCTGTTCCCGGTGGGGAAAAATAGGACATGATCAGGTATTTTAAAGTTATGCCCCCCTTCCTTGCTGATGTGTTTTATTTCAAGGATACAAGACAGCATTGCGCGCTGTCCATCCCATGCTAACATCAGCTTATACCACTCTGAAATGGTTTCGCAGCATGCTTTCCATTCACTTACGGGGGTGCCTGCTGTAAAAGAGGGAAGAGGTTCATTACCTATTATTTTTGTAAGAGAGAGCAATGGTTTTTCTGTCTGCAGCTCATATGGGCCCATGGTCTCCAGGATGACAGGGCTCCTCCCTGCTTTATCAACAGGCAGCTGAAGTTTGCTAGGAGCAGGAGAAGCTTCAGTTGCTCGACACGGAAGGTAGAAGTGCTCTAAATGCATGGGAGCACCCAAGTGAACACAGTTTGGGTCTCTTTCTGAAGCCTCTCTCTTCTTATGTCAGGAAAGCCGTCTCTGCACTAGCAGTTCCCCTTGGGAAGAAGTGCCTGGGACTCTAGCCTAGCCATACATCTCTGTCAAAATCTCTATGAATAAATTAACCTTTCTAAAGATTAGTGCACCCTAATACCTCAGGGTTTTTTTCTTGTTTTTTTAACAGAACAAATGCTGAAAATGCCTTGACAGACCTTGCTAGGTTTTGTGGTGTGGATCATCTACGAAGGATTATGCTGCGAGTGGCGTTAAAGGCACAGGTATGTGATTATGGAGAGTACTGACTTGTCTCCTCCTTTGGAGAAAGGCTTTAGCGTATGGCAAAACATATAGTTATGAGTAGGAAATCCTCATTAGGGCAAACATTAGGGCTAATGAAAACCCTCCTGCTTTTCCTTTTAAAACACCTTGAATTCAGACACCTCCCAATGCTTCACAACTGTTAGTTCACCAGAGCAAAGACATTATCTGACGCTAATAACTTTGAAGATTTTTCATAGCTGCACTTAACACTCAGCTAAAACACTGGTTGACACCAGTATCTGTGAGACAATGGACTCAGTGTCAGCAGCCCAAGGGGCTTTTGCCTGCTTCTCTTCTTGACTCAAGCCTTTATTTTGGTAGAACAGACTGTGGGGAGGTCAGGTATCTGTCGCTCTATTCTCTTGCCATCGAATTGCTGGAATTGATCTGATCCTTTCGAGGCAGCTGGGGGTGGGGGGGACCATTCCAAAGATGGTAGGGAGTGTTTTGATTTTTGATCCTTTTGAGATGAATTATGGGGAGGAAGCTGTCTGCTATCAGAGGAATTAGTCAAATTCCTTGTCAGATGTGCAATCCCATTAAAAATGCATTATCTGTTTTCAAAGCTTAAGTATGGGTGTTGGTTGAGAGTCTTTAAAATATTATTGTAAACTTTCACTGAGAAAAAGTATTCCTGAGTCTTTCATGAAGGCTAATCCCACTTCAGCTACTGTAAACCATCAACTTCTGGGGTGGCCTTCTCGAGCGGTACTAGGCAAGAGCATGCAATTATTCTGGGAAAGTCCTCGTGGAAGATCCATACGTTTGTTTTACGATGTTGTTAGCAGTGGTCAACGTTCAACTGATTTGTTCTGATAATGATTCTGTGTCTGCATGCCTTCTCAAATTTTCCCTTTGCTTTTCTGTCTGGCACCTAGAGTTCAAATAACTACCTGAATCCAGGTCTTTTTAACGTATCTACTAATTGCAGAATCACACACTCTTCCTAGTTTTTCTTATTTATGATATGTGAATAGGATTTCCAGGAAAATCTCACAGATTTCTGATGTCTTTCACGGACATTCGCAACCATAAAATTACTCCGATTGGATTTACAGTAGCCATGGCAGATTATAAATGGTGTTCTCTGGCCAGCTGAACACTATTCCATAGGTTATTTGCCTAGAACTTTGCTAATTTGAATTATTAGCGTCTTAGAACAATGGTATTTCCACCATTCCTATTCGCAGAGCAACAGTTCAACCTCAAACTTTCTTACAATAAGCAGTTTAACTCAAAAGCTTAACATCAGAGCAAGATGGAATCATTTATGATAGCCAATCTACTTTGCTTGGCAGTGCAGTATAAATGTCAGAAAAAAAATGTTCTCATTCTGTATGGTCTCTTTAATAACTTTGTCACTGCGTCACCTGAGCACAACTGGATTGGCAAAGAATCTGCTAATCAGTCTATATAATAAAGCGATGCATGTCAGTGCTAAAAAATAGGGTGGTCACCTTTTTAAAGGAAAGAAACAGCCTTGGCTGGCAAGGGAATCTTGCTAGGACTGTGCCAGCACAGAGGGACATGTTTCATGCTACTTTGTTTTTCCGTTCCATGAGCGGAGTTGGCAGAAAATAGGCAAATTCCTCCGGTCTGGCTGAATGCTCTGGCACCATGCAAGAACCATGTTTCCTGCCCTGTTCTCAGGCCAGTGTGTTGGTTTCTGTAACCGCTCCAGTCCTCTGTGTCACTGCAGGCGAATGAAACACAGCTTGGTGCTTATCTCTTGAAATACCAATAAAGCTGCGGCTTCAAATCGCTGTTAGACATCATTGCCATCCACCTGCTAAAATATTTTGAAGACACCAAAGTATGAAAGGAGTACATGCACATCATAAATATTTGGGATAACATGTTATGTTTGGAGGCTTTTAAGGTGCTTTCATTTTATTTTGCTGGTGGCTGAACTCCCAAGAGATCGTACTGGGACCTGCAGACAGATGCCACAGAATGAATGAAATTGTGCGGGAAGGTGAAAACCAGCTTCATTCTTTCTTTAGCTAATCCATATTAAAATCAGCCCAAAGTTTTGTGACTGAGAGTTTAAAGAGAGTTTCCCTCTCTCTCCCCTGCTTAACAAATGAATGAGCACCAGCAAATATTCTCATGCACCCTTCTGGGTTCGGTAAGGAGTCAATCTTGAGAGCCTAAGCCGGTCTTTACCATGCAAAATTTCCCCTACTCTTTGCAGTCTCGCTGCAGTCTGGGGTCGGCAGCGTTCACATTGCCACAAACATCAGGGGCAGACCCCGGCCTGATGCTGTCTGGACAACTTTGTAACCAGATAAAGCTACAAAAAAAGACATTTTCTTGTATTCTACCTCTACCATGTGCTCACAAAGCAAAGACAGTCAAACCAGTAGGAGCACTTCAAATCTTTTCCTTACCATTTTCATCAAAGCAGAGAACATGTGGTCCTCAGGTCTCCAACAGCCTTGTGCATTTAACTATGTGCTGTGTGAGGCAGCCACAATACAACTTATTTTAATGGTGTAAAGCAGAGACAGTGGAGCTTTAGCGTTTCCTGTGCTAGAATAGGTTTATCTCAAAATTTTATGTTATTTCCACAAAATGGAGTGTTTACCATAAATAGCAGGGCCTGCAGAAAGCCTGTTGCAACACTCTTCCTACTGTGAAGCAGCAGTACCTCAAGCCTGAACCAATTTAGGAAGGCATTGGCCATATGATTTTAATATTAACAAGTGGAGCAAATTTGTGAGTGGGTTGTTGGCCAGTTCCATAGTGAGGGGCACCTGCAATCGATCAACACGGCTCATACAACAAGGTGTCAATGCACAGGCAGAATAATAACAAGAATTTGGTGCGTACAGGGATCACTCAGCTGGTGGGGAGGTGTTAACATGCCGGAGAAAAGCGAACATTATGGCGAGATGTTGTTTGTTGCTTAGTTAGCAAGGGCATGGTTCTCAGAGACCTGAAAGAAGCAGGGCAAGAGATGAAATGTGCCAAGGCAGGTACGGTATGGTACACCTATGGCTCCTGCTGCTAGCTGGAAAGCTGGGGCGTGCGTAGCGCGTGTAGGATGTAAACTCAGCGGTGGCAGAAAGTGGCCGTGACCTTTTGTGAAACCGGAGGGGGATGCCACTGCACGTAGGTTAAGTGGGTCTAAATGCAAGCACTCTTTAAAAGGGCATTGCAGTTGTGAGACCCAGTCCAAGACTTGGTAAGAGGACCTGAGTGCTGGGCTCCTTCTCCTCAGAAAGCTCGGGTGGACTGCTGCCGAGCCCTTGGAAACATCTAATGGTCAGCTAATATGCTTCAAGGAAACCTGTCACTGTAGGGACTCTGCTTTGAACCTGAGAGTGCTGTGCTGTGATAAAGTAGAGCTAGGAAAAAGCTCCTGACTCGGCTTCTCCTCCAAGCGTGTTCCCTTGCAGAGGCTTTCCCCGGGAACTAAGCCTGCCCCTCTCATACTGACTGGGGGTGGGCAATGGCTAATGCCCAGCTTTTCACTCCTGTGCCCAAGTTCTGCTGCCAGACCCAACACATGGATGCCACCGGGAGGTGAGCTGGAGAATCTGGCTCCTCCGGCACTCGGGGTTTTGACAAGTACAAGTAACATTGCAGGCAAATGCTGGAAAACAGGTCCAGTGTCTGGACACTGGCATGGCTTTCATGGGATGTGGCAGAGAGGGCGATGTCAATGGGCATGCCTGTTTGCCAAAGAACAGGAGGACAAGGTACAGCCACCTCTGGAAAACGTTTTGGAAATGCGAGAGGGATAGATCTCTTAGCACTGTGCGAATTGAAGCGGACTCTCTAGAAATCACTCTAAAACTTATGCTCCTTAGGAACATTCCTTTCCAACTGTGTCCTGAGCTATTACTTACATTTTTTGCGGGGATGTAATTTCTTGCCCTATTTCATAGATTTCTCCCTTCTCACAACAACCCGAAGGGTGATATCAGCATGCTGTTGTGTTCTTTCTATTGCGTGCCAACCTCAAGTATGTATTTTCATTTATCTGAATAAGCATAGAGCTACAGTGACACAACCCAGGATTAGAAAAATATGGATTGTCACAAAAATGTAGGCCTCTGAAGGAAAACAGGTCACCTCCTGATCTCACCTATCCCTCTGACAAATGTCTGGAGCTGCTGTGTCATGCTTAAGTTACTTTGCCTCTGTTTGCCTTTACCTCTGTTGCTTTATTTCTGTATTGCTTAGCTAGTCTTTACTTAGCAGAATATGTATACTCTAATTCAGGTGGTTCATACGTGCTATTGGCAACATATGCTAGCTTTATTGTGGTAATGGCATGCTTTTCCGCACATCTGAAATAACACCAGTCTTCTTTCTCCCTCCAAATGAAAAAAACCTGAGCCTACATTCTGTTTTGCCAGTCACTGTTTCCTGTCACTTGCCATGGCCACTTCCCAGGAGGTAAGAAAATAACCTTGCGTACTTTTTACCAATGGTGATCTGTTGTTTTGGCGTTCTGTGAATGACTGGTTTCAGGCAATTCTGTCAACGTACCTTGCCAGCAACCAGGTTTTGGATGTTTGCTTTGGGAACATTTTGTGGGTGAATGGCTGTGTTCCATTCCACATGTAAACATGGGCAAAAACTCACATTTAACAGTTCTAAACAGTTGGACATTGGTCAAAGAGACTACTCCCCTTCTCTTTAATACATTGAAATTTTGCATAAAGTACAGAACAATTTAGTAGCAGGAATGTCCAGGTCCTGCCAAACGTATGATTTTGTTTTATTTTATTTTTAAAAATGCCTAGCACAAAGACTGAGCCTTTATTTGGAAGGAGATGTCAGGAAGGCAAAACTTAATTGAATCTCAGACTGTACAATTGGAGTCATGTCTAAAAGGAAAGCTGTCTTTTCCCTCAGCGTGCACTTGTACTGGAGGCCAGTTTCCACTCTCATTTGCATGAGTTTAAACCACAGTAACTCCACACGAGACTGTGCCAGTATGGCTTGAGATTAGAATTGCATCTTCAGCTATTTCAAGCTTTGTTTTTACTTTCTTGGTCATCTGATTGATCATAGTGATGCCAGCCTGGTTACTTGCTGTAGCCACGCGGAGGACTCTGGCCACAGCAACAGGACCTAGTGTGTGCTCAGCACTTTTCAAAATCCAGGTCTGTGTTACTAAGTGTTGTATGCTGTGCTCCGGTGGGACCAGAAGATATATACATCCTTTAAAAAACAGTAAGCACTGTGGTGTGAGGCGCTTGTGACAGCTCTTTGCTACGGGTAACTATCTTCCAGGGGTTCTCTAGCCACCTATTGGAGGTATGTGCCTCAGCTCCTCAGGTAATGGAGCCCTATAGAGCCAGGGGAGAGTTGCTTCTCCTATGTCACAGGGCTGAAGCCTGCCTGCCGTACCAGGGAGAGCTCTCAGCTCCTGCCTTCCTGGGACAGGTTCCCAGTCTGTCCATCAGGCTTTCATTACTCACATTAAGCATTACGGCAGAGTGCTGTGTTAGTTCTTCGGGGAGATGTTTGCCGTACAGAAAGCATGAAAAGCATTTGGAAAGAGAGGTCTCTATTAGGTCTGACAACACAGAGGCCTGTGCACACTCAGAGGAACACTTGAATGGAGGTAGAGGATGAAAAGGCTTTTGTCCAGAATCAATCTCGGCTCCGGTCAAAATGCAGAAGCAAGCAGATCTTTTCCTGCTTCATTTGGATATGTGACGGAAGATGAGTATGTTGTGCCCTGTGTCTCTGGACTACTTCATTTTATACCCTAGATCATTTGTCTAGAACCAACTCCTTAAGCATCTAACTTGCACTTCTTTTACACGCTCACTGCTCGCCACAAAAGTGCAAGTTGTACTACTTATGTGCTTCCACATATTTATGGTAAGCTGACATCTGCTGTGTAATAACAAGCACCATTTCCATACCTATTTTAGCTCAAAACATGTCCTTTAGGTCTCTGAAAGTAGGGCCTTTCTGGTAGGGGGTCCAGGAATAGCCTAGCTCAGCCTTTCAGGCATTTGCAGCTTAAGGGCTCCTTCTGGCTTGGTGAATGTCCCCAGCATATTCTATTGTGGGTTTTCATGCATCGTCTATGGAGAACTGACGATCTTTGGTAGCACTTGTTGGTGCTCCGCAGATTGTCTGATCACATGATGCTGGCATACTGCCTTATTTCCAGCTGCTAAACTGCATTCAAAGGCCATTTAAAATACTTTCCTAATAAAACTTGCCTATAAAAATAGTTACTATAGCTGCTGCAAGGATGTTCTAGGAGCTGGTCCAAAAGACAGTCCCTACTGAGATGAGATCCGCCCTGCTAAAAAAAGCTGAGAAATTTCAGCCTTAGCAGAATTTCCGCAGAACCTGACAGCAGCAGAAAGCGGCAGCGGAAGCGTTAATCAAATCGCATGCTTTCTTAGTTAATGCACAGCCACTCCTGCAGCTGATGGATAAGATAGGGAGCATGGCTTGTTGGGTAGAGTTTCTAAGCTGTTTAAATATGTTATAGCTTTGCTTTTAAAGTAGAAGAGCTTGTATTAATTGAGTAAGTGGCACTTAAGAGATTGCAGGTTAGGAGGATGCGGAGTGTGGCTAAATGCAGCTTGGGTGTTCGCTTCTTCCCCCCCCGCCCTTTAAATCTGTGCTTGCACTTTCTCTGTAGCTGTGGGGTTAGGACAAAGCCGATCAAGTGCAGGTTTTATTGCCAGTGAGCTGAGACATGCAGCTGTTTCAATTCTTTGATCACAGAAGATAGCAGAACAAGCAAACCCAACGCTGATGCAAACTCCTTTTTTTATTAACAACCCCCCGCCCCTCCGGAGAAGCTCAGTACAGCTGCTCGGACTCCCTGAAGGTGGCAGGGATAGCGGGCAGGGGCCAGGGGAGGGCTAGCAACCCATACGTACAGCGTCCCTGTGGCAGACTGTACCTGCTGAGGCTTCTTTGGTAGAACCAATCCTCTGTTTGCCATTTCACGCCAGTGCCCAAGTGTGCTAGAAAAGCAACTTTTAAAAAAGTTCTTTTCTCCATATGCAGAAGAAACTCGGAAGCTACTGTGCTTCACTCGCAGTTCGCATGTCTTGGTTCCCTTCTCGTAGGCAGGAAGCGTATGTATCTAAGCAGCTAGCTTGGCGCTTTAACTTACCCTTCTGTTATCATCGGCTCCTCAAGGAAAATCCTTCGAAGACTTTTATTCACCTGTTTCTTCTCAGTACTTTGGCCCAGGATAGAAACCTTTTTTCCCTTCGTATTTGGACATGCCTGGTGCATATGCCAGATACCACAAATAGCCAAATCGCTCTTCCTCATCAGGCAGCATCTGGAATTTTTCGTTCTGTGTCGGTACAGTGGTAGACTTTGACCTGGATTCTCTGCTACCTGAGAGGTAAGGGCAAAAGAACGAACTGGCAGGGAGCTGGTCCCACTTCATAGCTTGTTTCAGAACTAGATGCCTTCTTGTGTTTTTCAGGGCGGATTTAAGGGCAAATATCACATTTCTTTCAAGACTTAAGCCCATACCAAGGATATAAGTGGTAGAGAAGGTGGTATTTTTCAGAAGCGTGGGGGAGTTTTCCCCCTAACAGCAGATTCCTGTATTGAGCCAGCACAGTTCCTGACCATGAGCTTGCATGACCATGTGAATCTAAGTAGATTCACATCAGGCATGCCCCCAATTCCAGTTGCTTCTGTCCCCAGAACCTTTCTTCGGGGGATTTTCACTCCATTGTTGCAAATTTTATTGGTCTCTGCACAGATCTGTGCACATCTCCAAGGATGCCTGTAGCTCTTAAAAGCTCTCTACTGTGCTGCACTCAGAAAAATGTGGAATAGTCTGATTATGCACAGTGGCTGCTGGAGAGTCAGTGTGGTTTTCCTGAAGCTATGAGTCCCTTTGGAAATGGGCTGGAAGTTTTTTGGTCGTACCCTCTTCTTGCTCTCTCCTCAGCCTTTGCTTGTGATTTCTTGAGAGAACAAGTTGCAGCCCTTTGCTCTGCGGTGAAATCAAACTTGGGACATTCTGGGTTGGTGCTAATAAAATGGCAGTGATGGAGCAATACAAAGTGTAGGCTTTCTGTCTTTGGAATGGTCTCTGTTGTTTTGGCTGCAAGTGGAAAGTATCTTATTTGGGAATATTAAAACATTGATTTCCAGTGCTAGATAATTGCTTTCTGTGATTTTCTTTTTTTAAACTTACCTGGCTTTGAAACATGTTAAAATTCAAATTGCTAATTGGACTATTTTACCAACACCTAAGATTTTATAAACGATCTCTAAAATGGATTTCTTCATTTTTCTTTTTCTGGGAAAGCTGTAACACAGGAAGTGATGGGGTGTTTTTTGTGAATTCTAAGTGAAATATAAGAACTCTTCCTTTCAAAGTTGTCTAATTCAGTCATGGGCATTTCGAGTGATATTTTTCCATCCTGTCTAATTTCTAACTGGCTTAATCTTTCATCTGCCATAAGTGGCATAACATAGAGGGATATCACTTATTTATTCATAGTGTGCATTACTAGAATATGATACTTTAGGCTGTTGGGATCATTATCTAAACAAGGGCTGTGTAAGGCTGATTTGACCTAGATTATCAAAATTAGGACCAAAATTACTTTACTAAAGCTGAAATTTTCTGAAGTACCGTATGTGATGGAAACACAAGTCAGCTCTTAGGTGATATTTGTGCTTTTCCGTGTGTCTGTCAGTGCCACTGCCATTTAGGACACTCTTAAGGATATCATTTTATAAGTGCCAAGCACCGAGGGGCCCATGTTGACTTCAGTGATACTCAGCCTGTATGGAAATCAGACGACATATTTAGGAAGCTCACTGCAGGCATGTAGTTTCTAGTCAAGGAATGAACCCTGTAAGGGTTCTTGTCTTGACATTACTATAACAATCTTTGCCAGTAGGTGGGGTTCCAATCCTGTTAAAAAAACCTGGGAAACCTTGTCTATAATTGCTCGCTCCTCTTGCACTTACATACACAAGCTGGCCACATCTGGAAATGTTTGATTTGATATAGTGTCGTTTTACATTGCAGAAATGAGCGTAAGCGGTTTTTTAACCCACCAAGTGAGAAATGTGATCTGGGTTTTACTACCGACCCTTTAAATAAAAAACAGATCGCTTATTAAACCATTATCTATCAAGGATATGGAGAGAGTTAGAAATATCCCAGGATCAGAATCAAAATTGAAATGGACACATTTCTGTCTACTGTCCGATCCTGACAGCGTGGTCCGGTCAGAAGTGCAGAGCTGAAATATCTCATGAGGGGAAAAACAAACGCAAAGAGGCAGGATAAAAAAACAAGCTCATATCCTATCTCTGTATCTGTGCTTACTTCGACCATTTCCATTCAAGTACAGGGCATTGCTTACTGGAAATCACGGAAATGTATCATCACATGTTGCTTGTTACCAAGTTTTGCATAAAATCTTCTCTTATGAGCTTCTTGAGCAGCAATAGATCAGGGAATGCCAACTGGGTCCCTTGCAAAAGCCAGCTTATTCACAACTGCCGCCTCTATGCAGGCAGAACATAGTGAGGGGAGCGAACTCCTGGCTAGCAAAACAGAATTCGGAAATACTATACCCTTTTGTGCTAGTTTTGAATGTGCTAGTTTTTAACCCTCTGTGAATTGCAGCTGATCTATAGCTCTTCGGATTCCAGTTTAAAGGATGCAAACCAGCTAATGCAACTAATTCATTCACATGCTTTCGCCCCTGTTTGATCGAATGCTGCTTCCTTGCTGATACAGGTACATCCCACTGGCTTTAACAGAGCTACTCATGTGAGCAAAACCAGAAAGATTTGACTCTCTGAATTATGACAGTTGGCATCTGAAATGAAACAAAGATCGGATCTGAGACGGATTTTTGCCATCATGTTGCATTTAAAAGCTCGTATTACTTTGGTTGTTTTACATTGCATCACACTTGACGGAGTCAATGTGTCATAAAGCTGCCTAATGTAATTGTACACTGCATAAATGCAACAGAATGCCTCCGAAAAGTGATATTTCATGCTTGCTAGCTAACGCCTCAGCAAAGATTAAATCCATGAAAAGTAGGTATGTCCAATTGTTCGTTTGGATCAGCAAATAATTCATTACCCACATTATCTTTTTTTGAAATGTCACTCTGTGTTGAAAATCACTAAGGTCCTGCTTAAAATGCCAGCCAACGCAGGGATTTTTTTTAAAGAGCAGATTAAATTTTAGGGCAAATTCGCACAGTAGTTTTCCCCTTGAAGCAGAGCTGCCCATCTCCAAAGGCAAAATGCCTGGTTAGAGCATTTGCCTCCCTTTGGAGGTAGTGATTCTCAGTGGGTGCAGCTTATTTGTCTCCCTCTCAGGCACTGGCCTCTCCGTGGGAGCTTTCAGAAGAGAAACCCTGAGGCAGCCATTTGCCTGAGAGGAACAAACTGGGTATTGTGAATTGAGATCTCAAGAGCCCTCTCTCTGCTCTCTCATTTTGAATTATTATCTTGGGGCAAAGGACCATTCTTCTCTCTTTGTGCCTCAGTTTGCCCGTCTACAAAAGCTCGGGAGATCGAATGCTGTCTTAGCAATGTGAAGTCAGGCTTTCATAACTAACTCCTATAAGCTGTGATGAAGGTGCAACGTTGAGTTACGGATGACAAGCTGGAGAGGAGGAGAGAGAAGCTGAGTAGCTGGAGTTCCAGTAAGTTCCCTTCCTGAGAAGAAGGGGAGACGACTTGATGAAATCGTTCAGGTGGGAGCCGCAGATAGCTGCTGCCGTGCACTGGGAGGCAAAGGCAGGTCCCTTCCGCTGATGCGGGGGCAGAGGCTCAAAAGGCACGAAAGGGGAAGAGAAAGCCTATGCTTTTGTGTGGCAGTTGAAATTCCTTAAAGGGCATGGGGAACGGGAGAGGCTGGGGCCAGGCAGTGCCCTTCTGTCGGGGTAGAGCTCACTGCGGGGTGGGGCGTGAGAACCACCGTGCTGAGAAGAGTTGATATTCTGGCAGGTTCAAATCTGACTGATGGGTGAGCAAACAAGAGCGTGGCCCTTTGAAGCACAGCAGTGATTTTCAGTGTGCGCAGCAAGTCACTGGCATGGTGTAAAGCTGAGGCGATTGCAGAGGTGTTAGGCGAGAGTGAGAGCGCGTGGTTGTGCGTTGTGAAGGACTGCTCCGTGGAGCACGTGGCGAAGCCGTTCTCTTTCAGCAGAGGAGACTTCCAAGCTCAGGTTATGTTGTGATTTTGGCAGTGGACTAGGAAGAATCTCAAGAAATTAGATTCTTGCACGCTGCTGAAACTGGGGAAAAATACAATCCAGGTCACACCTGATGCTCGAAAAAAACCCTTTATCCAGCCCTTAGTGCCTCTTCCCTTCATGGGCGCTTGACCTCAGGCGGCCTCGCTGCCAGCCTCACGCCGTAGCCGCAGCCTGTCTGTGTCCAGCCCTGGGCAGGGTCCAGATGTGCCCTGCACAGAGCCCGCGGAAGTCTCTGCCAGGCTCCGGTGGCTGCCGGCTCGCACGCCCTGGTTTCTCCCTGCCATGCTGATGCCACGTGAAGCATGGTGGGGGCGAGTGGGGGGCCTGCCTGCAGCCGCTCCTGAAGCCACCCAGCGCGACCACAGGCAGAGGCTGCTGCACAAAGAACCATCCCCATTTTAAGATTTCCCAACAAAATCCCCGGTAAACCCCCAGGATTTCAGTACCTGCGAGGCTGGCAAGGAGGAAATCTGTTTCCCAGCGTGTGCTCGCTGTGACGCACAACCTTTCAAGGCACAGATTGACCTTTCTGGGTAGCGATAACCGAAATAACGTTTCGCCATATTGTAAATTAGGGACACTTCAGCGACTACGGCAAGTGTTGTGAGGTTCCCCCGTACCAGCCGGAAGGGCGACTCCGATCTCTCCTGTGCTGAATCCTGGATTGGCCGTTGCACCTCCTGACACGCCCTGGCGCCTGCCGTGGATTGGCCGGGGGCAGATTTATATCCCCCTGCCACAGCCAATAGAAATAGGGTTTTTTCTGAGTCACTGTTTAGTTACAGTGACAGAACCCTGATTGGGTGAAGCCTTGTGATTTATGGGTTTTTGCTGAAGAGTAACTGGGTGTTATCAGAACATAATGATGTGGTACTAATGCTCATTGCGAGGCAACATGGCTGACCAGTTCGGAAAGGTCAGCTTTTGACCTTGTCTGTGTTTTAAGTAGGTCTTGTTGTGTTGCGCGCTGGCTGGGGTTACCTTCCCGCCGCAAACAAAACCCCAAATCGTGCCTTTCTCTGCTGCGCCTGTGACCGACTTCGCCCCCGCCTCCGTCCCCAGGAATTAGTCTTAAAGGTTGGGGGGGTGGGAGGAGTTTTTCAGGCTCATGACTGCGCGACAGTTCTTGCTGCCTCCGTGCGATCGATTCCCGAGAGGTGGGGGGCTGCTCTTTCCAGGAAGAGTGTCAGGTTCCGTTCTTCAGTGTAGAAAGAGAGAAGAGGAGATTCCTTGAAGAGCGGAATCCAAGACGTCCGCTGGCGGAAGCGCCACGACTTGATCGTCGGGCAAAGACCAGTTAGTGGACATGTGTGATTAATCTCAGGATGTGCTTTTCAGAATGCCTCTAGGGACTAAGTTAATGCAGAAGGGAAGATGTAGGCAGGTAGTTATTACCATTTAATGGCTGCTTTTAATAATGAGCCTGATCCAAAGCATTCTGACAGTAGAAAGTGAACATCTCTGTGCTGGCCTTGTTGTGATGGCATCATTCAAGCTTATGGCTTGCTGTTGTCGGGAATGTCAGGAAGTTACGTTTGTTGTGAATAAAGCAGGACAATAATAATAATAATAATATTACTGTAATAGTACTTCCTTTCCTCAGTCAGCATTCAGACTTCAGGGTACAAATCTCAAGTAGAGCAGCAAAACTCTTAGTAACATTTTAACAGGATTTATTAAGTTTGTTTGCTTGAATAAACATCAGGATCCTCAAGCAGTTTCTTTTCTGAAGATTAACAAGCAACCTGGTTGCTTCACACCACGATTTCAGCATGTTTGGGTGTCTCTCCCCTCAAGTTCCTTTACAGACCCCAATGTATATCTTTTATTAGGTAGCACGAGGGATGTCGTCCCCGAAGTGTACACCTGTATTGGTGAGTTGCTAAGCTCACGGGTAACACAATATTTCTACAGCTGGTTTGTAAGCCGTTTACAGTCAAGTAGGTTCAAAAGATACTACATGCACATAAATCTCAGTGTCACCAATATACACTAGTACAAATTTGCAAGATATATTTACAGAACACAAGTACTGTTACATACTGATTTTATGAGTCATTTTTACATCACAGAGAGGAAAACATCACACACCTTTAATGTGTGCATCAGTTTGGAAGAAATAATATTGTAATTCATGTACATGCATAAAATTTAACAGCTATTATTTAGTGCTTGTTACACCTCAGTTCCTATCTGTGCATGGAACTTGTTTGCTCTTTGTGTTTCTACTTGTACTTTATATTCAGTTTCTGACATCTCTCTCCTGCTATTTGCCTTGCCCAGGTAATGAGCTGTTTCACATTTGGTGCCAATTAGGAGACATTCCAGGCTACTGATACAGTTACAAATGTTGATTCTCAGAAATGTGTGAAATGTGTGGACCAGATTCTGATCCATTAATTCGAAAGGAGAGCAACACCAGTAACTTCAGCTGAGCCACTCTTGATTTATAGATCTGCTTTATACACAATAAAAGAGCCTGGCCCTAACTATTTCCCTGTTACAGTTCTGTTTGCTTTGGGGGACTAATTATACTGAAGGCTGCTGCTTGCATAGGGTTGACTGTGAGCTCATGAACCAAATGCAGATTTGAATATGCTCTAGTAGTTGTGAGACAGCCCCTTTGGATTGGGTTTGGAGCTTGGGCTTCGTAGGTTACATTCCAACTTGGAATGATCCTGGGCAGCCTGCTAAACCTCTTCTGCTCTAAACTTATCTATTCCATTTATACAGTAGATCGAATGTTTTTTTACAGAACCCATAGGTACTGCCCAAAGATTCTAATTTTTGAAACAATCTGAATGCCTCCAGCTGAAACTTTTTCATTTCGAACAACCTTTTTATGCTTATATTGAAAATATTAACAGACTGTTTGTGAAAAAATGTTTCCATTTCCATATGGAAAATGACTGAAGGGTATGTACAAAATTAAGACTTGCCTGTTGAAACATTAACAGATTTGTCACACTGTTAGTCCCAGAGCTAATCCATGCAAAGTTGAGAAGAAAGCAATTCAGTGTGGATTTGGAAGCTCCTCACTGTGTGAAGGGCTGTTCAGAATGCAGAGCAGGGATGTTCCCAATGCCTTCTAAACAGAGATGCCTTTTTGCAGCTCAACAGTCACCTGTTAGGGAAGTTTGCTGCATCTGTGTATTAGAAGACAACTGTTGTAGAGGATGCGCTCTAACTTCAACATTTAACCTGTGAGGGGTATCTGCCCTTTAGGCCTGTTTCTCTTCAACCCATCACAGAGAAAGAGAGTACCAGAATGTGCCACTGATGCTGAGATCCCTGGGAAAAGGCGTGCAAAGAGCTCTAATGGATCTGGAAAACAGAAAGGGGAACAATTACAATAATGCACTTGCACTTGGGTATTCACTCCTGGTGCCCTGCCATTCCTACCACCTGAATGGTCATATTCAAACAAGTTTTGATGACATAATTAGATTGAAATGTTGTTCAAATTCCAGTGTGTCTGTCACAGCTGAATATGAGGGAGACCCCAAAGCGATGCAAGTTTGATCTGCTGTGGGTAAATATGCAAGAGACCCAGTGCTTTGTGGTACCTTGTTCAACAGTGATCGATCTGGAAAACAGAGCGGTAATCAGGAAAGAGTAGTTCTTCTGCCCTGAGTTACACTGGCTCAAATATTGCATGAAAACAGGTCTCTCTCTTCATCAAAATGAGAGACAATACAAAGAAATATCGTGCACAAATATATGCAATTTCCCTGTTTGTATGCTGGCACTGAAAACTGCCTAATGTTGTCTAGAGTCAGCTAGATCCTAGTGCCATGGGCTCCATCCCTGGTTTGCAGTTCTTCTCTTTAATTGCATTCAAGTAAGCAAAGAGAGCTACCAGGGTCCAATCTGCTGAATAGATACTCTTAGCTATTTGCTGTCCAAGTCAGCTGCAAAGGTTTCAGGCTTTGCCATGATAAATGTGGTAGGCAATCCAGCAAAATAAGTAGCACTCTGATGAGATTACTATAACCTCAGAGGGAGAAGACTAGGAAATCAGCGCATTTTGCTGCATGTCCCACTGCTTATGCATGATTAAGGATAGCAACTGTAGTCCACGCTGAAGCTGTACTTTGATTTCAGGGTATTCCATTTTAATTTCTGTTTTGTTAGCTTTTATCCCCAAATCTTTCTGCCCGGAAGCTGGGGGTTTATGCACACACCGTAGTTTATGTATGAAGCATGGGCCAAAGGAGACGGAGGCTGAATTCACAGGCTGCAAAAGGCTATCATTTTTCTTTCGTTTTGTAGTGTGGCTTTTTGGGTTTTTGTTGTTGTTGTTGCATTCCAGCTCTGATCCTGTCTGCTAATATCCTAGCTTGGCTTCACTCCCTCGTAGTTTGATGTCCCAACTTTTCCTTGTTAGCACCGGGAAATCATAAGCTTATAGTGAGTGATAGCCAGTAGGTCTGGGATTGATTACAAACAAAAATCCTAGATAAGATCATAAATTTAACCCATCCCTGTGATGTGATCGTATCAGGATTCAAGTACGTCTAAAAGTTGTTTCCGATTTTCAGCCACTTCATCTGGTTTCCATACATCCCAGCTGGGAGTGAAGTACTTTTGCGGTGGACTCTAATCCATGCCAGGCTGGCTTGGAAGAAGCCCTCATTTCTGTTATTATTGTATTATAAAAGTGGAAAGAAATGCTCTAGACAAGGTGGACATTTCAAGGAGGATCAGCTCAAACACTGCTGAGATAGAACTGACTTGATAACATGAAAACAAGGCTGCCATCCCTCCCATTCCCTTCCTGAAGTTTAGCTGCATTTAAACAAACTCAAAAGGGTGTTTTAACACCCTGAAAGTCACTGGAGAAACACTGGAGAGAAAACCAGTGCTCGATAATTGATTAAAAGAGCAACCGGACCAAAACAGACGTGGTTGGTGTCAGCAAAACCAAACGCTGTGATGTCTAATGCCTACTTCTCCATTTCAGGAAGAGGTGTTTGTGCTCAGCTCGCCATCCTGCTGGAGCTACTGTTTATCTGTTTTAATATGCGTCCTACGGCTCAGCTGCCTGCTTTCCCTGCTGTAAATGACCGCTGGGATCTGGTCCCCTTGCCTGAAAGCAGATTGAGCTTTACACCTTCTGCAGTGCCGAAGCCGATGCGCTCCCATCCATCCCCTCACCCCGTGGTACCAGGTGATTTAATGTTACTGTTGCTTTAACGGCCTCATCGCTGCTCTGGCTACACAGTAGTTGTCTCCTGTGTGACTGTGCCTGGGAAAATCTATTACTGGAGTGCCATTAATCTGAGGCTGCCGCCTCTGGCACTTTCTGACTCTTCTATTTAATGGGCCTCTGCTTCCGGAGCTCTGGAGACATGCTGTTTTCCTCTCTTGATCAGCTTTGTTTAATTATCAAAATATTTGATGCAGAAAATTGACATTAGTTGTGAAGGTTTCTGCCTTCCTCCTCCTTACAGCCTCCCTCCCTGCTTTGTAGTGACATTGAGATCTTCCGCATGTACCACCTTCACCTTAAAATAGAAAATCACTCGAACAATCATTTGCTTGTCCAGGCACAAGCTGCATTAGCAAGCTACAGGTAGAGCTGCTGAAACCCCTCTGCTGTAGCCTCGCCCAAGCGTGAAGAGAGCTCACGGCACAGGTAGTGCCGCTGGACCTTTGTCTCCTCCCTGCAAACGTAACAGTGCAGCCAGCCGGCGTTTCTGAAAGTCTCAGAAGAAGGGAGCCCCATGAATTCATGTGCCTGTCTTCAGGGTGAGCTCATCAGTAGGCGAAGGCTCAGCAAGATTCAAAGTCATGAAAGTCCCTTAGGAGCTGAGATTTCCACTCTGCCTTCCTGCTCCTACCTTCAAAGCAGGAAGCTTTAGGTGTTGCAGGTGTTTCAATCACAATGGTGCATTTTGCTTACCCACTGGCCACATTCCTCATTCCAGGACCTGGGATGGGCACATATGAACCAATATTTATTGCTAAAATGAAGATCCAGGGGCAATATGGTTCCCATGTGTAAGTATCTTCACAGGTAGGGAACACAAAGTCCTGAAGAAGTCCTCACATTAGCAGAAAAAGACGACAACTGGTGAGGAGACAAATTCAAATAAGGTTAATTATTCCTATTGCTGGAGGTCCTTAGCTGCTGGAACAACTATCAAATGGAAGTGGCAGGCTTTCTGTGCCTGAAATCTTTTAGTTGAGACTGGATGTCATTTTGGAAAATACACTTTTTCCAAGCATAACTTATTAGGTTTAGTGCAGGGTAAGAGGGGGAAGGTGTCTGGGCTCTGTTATTCTGGTCAGGCCAGAGGAGCTGGTGGTTGGTTTTTTTGATATTTGAGTGTCTGCTTCTGCCGTGCTTTTCTCAGCACTGCCTTGTTACAGAGGAAAAGAAACTTTAAAGAGGGTCCTAAATTAATGTCCCTCTTTTCCCAAGCCATGTCTCTTATTTCTGCTGCCTCTCTGTAAAATGCAATGAACAATGACATGTGAATTACTGAGATTTGGGGTTACTGAGAGACAAAGCCGGGGAGCTATTTATGTAACACTGAAACACGCGAGTACCGTTGTTATATTCTTTCCTCATATGCATGCCTGTTCACTCCACTGGACTTAGTTCCTTACTACTAGCATTACTGCGCTCTCTTTCTCCATTACACATGCTGTACTTTCCTCACAAGACACCCACAGGCTGTAAGGAAGGTGAGTAAAGTACAGATGGGGCCCATAAAAGTTATCCAGCTCACCATTACGGTGACTTTCAACAAGTAAATCACATTCCAGCAATAATTATCCTCTTTTACCAGCAAAGACTTACATGCTGTTGTCACCATCAAACCGGGCTTAATTGCTGTTTGATGTTTATATAGTTTATTTGGGTCTCACTGTCTATACAAATATTTTCAATTCCACTTACTAATTTATATTAAAGGAATTACATTTACTAATTAATTCATATTAGAAGGCTATCGGAGAAGCTGGAATGTTTGAACAAAGCATTTTACAGGGAAACAAATAACATTTGATTGAAGCCAGAACATCTTGCAGAAGGACATGGATTTTGATGAGGAAGCTTCTCAGCATCAGAGTGTGTTCTCCAGCTGAAGACAAAGGGAGACACTGAAAGGTCCGGAACAGATGACCTGACACAACTGAACTTTGCAAAACTGTTCAGACGGTTTTGTTTTCACCCCATGCAAATAGAAACAATGTCCAAGATCTCGAAATCTTGCAGTACTGTGTCACAATATTGCTTTCTAGCTGTTCTTGTGCTCAGATGACCCCTGCCAAAAGAAGGGAAGTGTCTAGGCTGCAGTCTTACCTACCTCACCGCTCGAGCAGCGAATATGATTGAGTTGGTATTATCTTTTCCACTTTGGACAGTTGTCTTTCCATTATGGTATGTAAGAAACACGTTCAGGAACATTGAGGAGATATGTGGGCAAAAATCACTCAGAAATGTCCCTCTGCTCTGCGCCTATACCTGCCAAATGAGCTAGCTGACTGTCCAACAGTTGCTTTTGACTGTCCTTCCTACTCAGGCCCCATGGATGATATAAAGGTAGGGCCAATGTAACAAAGGTGCATGGGGATCTGAGAGTAAGGTGGGGAGGGAATATTCAAAGCAATGCATCTCAGTTTTTCTCACCAGCAGATCTGTGCCCACAGCTTTGTCTCCCCTCCCTTTGGTTTGGGGTGCAAAAAATGCAAAATGAGAGAGGAAGGATGCATCCAGATTCCCAGCTTGACATTGCGTAGTCGTCAACCGAAATGTTACCTTTTGGGCTCTGGTTTGTTAGCAAACTTTTCATTAGACCTCCCATACTTCCTTAAATAAAGGGGCGAATCGATGATTTGCAAAAAACTTGACAAGTTAGCTAGCTAGTCCATGGCCATATAATAAAAGAAAAAAGAAAACAGAAACCAGGTTTATGGGTTCTTTTTTTGTTCTCCCCGCCCCCCCCCCCTTCCCGTTTGCAAGGTTTAATCTTGCGTTGTTTAAATTTTTCTGCCTCTTATCTCTTGCACTGCTTTTATACTAGGAATGTTTCTGGTGAAGTCAGTGAAGTTACCTGTGTGTAATTCTGGATTAATCCATTGAAGGCAGCTACGGACCACTCAGGTAAATACTGAGTGCGCTGCAAGAGATAATCAAATTCAGACTCTCCTTGTGAATATCCACTGTTAAAAGACCGGCTGTAAGCCTCCGTGCTGTTTGGGACTCAGAAATGCAGAGCTAGGCTAGTAATAGGTGTTCATTGCATCACAAATTTGGGCATTAGGAAAAGGAGCACTTCTAGCTTCATTTATACTGCAAATGAAAATAATCATAAAGATACAAACCCCCAAGGTGCAAAACGAGTTTTCCAATTCATAAGCACAAGCCACCACGAGTTAAAACCTCTTGGTTTCTTCCCATAGTGCCCCAGGCAATAGTTTTCATATATATTTCTCCATGGTCAGAAGTCAGAGCAGACCACTGCTATCTAAGACCTTGACTTCTTTTCCCTGACAGTTACAATTATTACAGCCCGGGGGACTCATTTTCTCAGTCTGGCCACCCGCTGACCTAGCCTGCAACCAGAATACACTTTAAAACAAACAAACAACAGCTAGGCTCCCCTCTCTTCGCTTCTCCTTCCCCAGCTCTGGAATATTTTTACACTGCGCCCCTTGCAAAAGGATATTAGCCACTATTGCTGAAGGCATAATCACATTATCAGCACCATTCTCTCTCCCTTTCTCCCTCTCCTCCCCCCAAAGATAAATTTTTTATGTTGCTATTTTCTTCTCTTTTGTATTTGGCATTCGATATTTACGTGATAAACTGCAGAGCTGCTACTAAATGGGCCCTGATACAACTTAATAAATACATAACAACATCCAGACTGCACTGTATTACTTCGCTGTGTCCTGGGCTGCTAAGGATCCTTGGAGATAATGTCTGCTAAATAAAAGTTATGCTTTAGTATAGGGAAAAGAGATACTTATTTATTCTGGAGTAATTACTTGTGCCTTAAATGACTGCTGTTGCTGCTGTTGAAATGAGCTGGCTGATAATCCTGTCTCTCCCTGTTTGTCTTTCTGAAGTGCATGCATGCTCTGCGTTTCCCTCATACCCAGAACCTCGCTGTGTCGGAGCACCTATACTTCTCTGGATGAATATGTAAGTAAGGCGCAGCTAACAATTTTTCTGCTAGGAGGTTGCCTACTGCTTTAGCCAGGGAATGTCCACAAGCAAAACCTTGACATTTGTAGGCTAAACTTTTAGAAGGAAGTCTGTGTTTAGG
>NW_010531175.1:0-16887 GCF_000687285.1 Phaethon lepturus | reverse complement strand
TGCTGAACTGAGGTGTGATTCAGTACGGGAGCACAGCAAGACCCAAATACAGGTGCTGGGCCTCCCTGAAGAAAGATAGGAAAGGAGATACAGCAAAAAGTTAGATAGAAGCTGTGATGGAGGTAACTCACTTTCACCTCAAGTGCACAAACTTTTCACTATTCTCACTGCCATAGTTTAACATTTCTAAAGCTTTTTGCCAAATTTTTAGCATCTTTTTTTTTTTTTGCATACAGAAAGCAATTTAAACTGGGTAATTTCTAATCGCGCGATGTACAAAATATTCCTCCCATGTATGCCAAGCATTGACCAACATTCAGTGAGATTTCCCAGCTGTGTTTGAGTGATCGCTCAGCATCCTGGAGACATGCCTCAGAGATCCCATTTGGACCTGGATTTAGAAGCTTGTTCATAAAGTGCTGTTTCTTCGGGTGTAGGTAGCCAGGCATTTCATTAGCCTTAGCAAATGCTGGGATGCCTTTTTGTGGAAGTAGCATTTCCTTGTTTGATTCCTGATAATAAGACTGGTCAGAGTCTGAAAAAGTAGGATGGAGGTAACCTATGCGAATTGTACCTCTATGATTCACATGAGGTAACGTTAGTTCCTATACTACATCTATTGGTGTTTTGTTATCTTTTCAGGAAGAAAGGAGAAAGTATTCCAGAGTTTGTATCAGCTACAGAAGACCATTAAACAAAATACTTCAGCAATCTCTCTAAAGTCTCTGTTTTTGAGATGAGCTGTTTTGCCTGTGATGGCATAGATGCAGAGGATGTATGCATGCATAAACGCACATACACACACGGACATGTACAGAGGTACGTTCGGCAATCGTTCCTCTAACCTTCACTCTACTTTCCCTTTCCAAAATGGCTGTTTTTTCCTTACAAGAGTCTTTTCCGACTGTGTTCTAATTGCTGAAACCGTCAGCATAAAGTACCATCAACCAAAATGAAGTGAGGCAGACTCCCACAAGCTGCAGAACTTTGCAACACAAAGCCACTTTACAAAGAGTTTAGCTCTATAGAAACTGCAGTGAATGCTAGGAGGAATCCCAGAAAACTTTGCATGATGCTTCAAAATGCACCACAGGGATCCCGTGCTTGTTACCTCCTGACACCATCTTTCTGTAAAGCAAAAAGCATACAGTGCTCTGTGGAGCGATTACCCTGGGGTCCTATGCATTCAGCACTAATATTGGAAAGTTTCAGATCTCACAAAGGAGACAACAAGGACCTTTGATTGCCCCTGTTGAAGCTCCTGGTAAGGAGCAGGTCACTTCCCTCCAACCCCTCTGAGCCTAGATGTGAGGATATTTTCATGCCCACTTGACAGGTGACTGTTGTACCAGACGGGGTTGTCAGTGCTGCTGGGGGTTATCTAGATTTAGCTGTAGGCAGGAGCTGAACCACAATGAGCATTAAAAAAGCTCGCTGTTCTTCGTTTGTTTAGAGACAAGCCATCTCAAACTTGTTTGAAGCCTTTTTTTATTGAATTCACACTCTTGTGCCAAGCACTGAAAGATTTACTTTGGCTATTGCGGTAAGATGGAAAGCATATGAATGCGTGGCCGTCTGCCAGCTATGGGTGAGCAGTGAAAGGTCTGGTACAATGGACGGTTACATGGAACAAATGTGAATGCAGCGGGCAGACGTGACTGAAGAAGGGCTTTGGCATTCAAAGGACTGCTTGAGGTTTAATCCAGCGACAGAAGTAGGGTTAAGAGATAACACGTCTAACCTGCAAAGCTTTTAACTATGCAGCAGCTGAAAAGTAGTAAGCTACAGGTATGCACGCGTGCCATCCGAAGTAACAGCTGCTTGCCTCCCCTTGCAGGCTCTGGCTCTGCCGCAGACTCCAGCCGCAAAGGCGAAGACCCAGTTGGACTTATCCAATGCGAAGGTAACCCAATCGCTGTTGTGTATTTCTTGCAGATGTTGCCATAATTTTGTTGTGGTACAATTTGACGTACGACTCCCTGCTGCATCCAAAAGGGGCACATTATCTCAATTAATGTTTCACAGCAAACATGGCACTGATAGTATTCATGGGACTAAAGACTATTACCATTTGCATGGTGACTAGCACAAGAATTATGACTATGTGTGTTTTCTGCAGCAAAATTTGCCCTCGGGCTCCCCTTTTTTTTTTCTTTTTGGCTTGTGACAATGTTCCCTTTTTCTTCCTCCTTCTGTTTTGATTTCTACTTAAAGTTTTATGGCTCTGTCCCCTCCAGGGTGCTATTATCTTGTATGCTAATAGGGCTATGCATATTCTATTAGCGTTGTCAGTGTGAGATAAGAGGCACATTCTGTAAGGAGCACTCAGGGGGTAATAATCACAGCAAGGGGTCTCAATGTTAGTACATTATCAGTCATCTTCACATTTCAGTGGAGCCTGTTTATGCACCTCTTCAGCTGCGCAACTCAGACGCTGAAAATTGCTGAATGTTTACGGAAACTGTTGTAGAGGAACATAATGGGATTTGAGATTGACTTGATAAAGGAGCCTTCTCCCTCGTTGCTTCCAGATACAAGACGTTTGTAACTGTATGCAATAAGTTGGATAATATGTTATATGGCAGTTAGCAGCTAAAAGCAGACTCGGATCCATATTTCGAGCAATAGAGCAGCTATCTAGGAAAAGGTTTCAAAAGGGTGCACGCCATCAGTGCTTCTTCAGAGATTTCGTGCTCTCTCTCACTTTCTACGTGGTAACGCACAAATGCACGCACCTGGTTCACATCAGTAGGAAGGCTTACAATTTTTACACCCTTTAGGCTTGAACCTGAATGATTACGAGTAAGTAGGCCCATAGAAAGAAAATCGGTGACAGCATGTGAAGGGCAAATGGGTAACTATTTGCAACACCCTTTGTTAGTTAAATAACATTCCTTGGTTGCAGCAATGGGCAGTGGCATGTGAAATAGGTGTCATGCGAATGTTTTCTTCAACGGTTGATGACGTGATGGGCTGGTGAGGCAGAGGGTTTTCTGTTGCTGGTCGTAACTGGTGTTTCTCCCGGTTCACTTGTGTTCCCACTAAGATTCACAAGGGTGGTAACGCTGCAGTCTCCCGTCATAGACATCCTGTGGCAGGCATCAGAACGCCCTACTGGCAAGGGTTCATCTGCTAGGGTAAGGTTCTGTTCCCACCCTCCACTGTGGCAGTTCTTGAACTGGTAACCAGCAAGTCCATAATTTACAAAAGATTTGGAGAAATCTGGTCTTTTTTTCTCCTTTTCTGACATCACAGTTTTGAGGGAGTCTTTTGCCATGTTAGATTTTTCAGTGGAACTTGTAGGAGAAAAGGTAAAGCACAGTGCTAGTTCTTTGTATGTCATGTTAGAAATATATGTACATAAATGGCATTTTAATAGGGTTTCTGTATATTCCTCAGTAATTCAGTTACTTCTGTTCCAGCAGTAGTAGCATATTTATATGCTGCTGACACCTGGATTATAATGGGACTCAAAGTTATCATTTCGTTGAGGCAAGAATGGAAAGAAAAGGGGATTTTGTGCATTTCTTAGGAAGGTGGAATCTGTACTAAGGTCTAAAATCAGGGACTTTGTAATAAATTCAGTGCCTGGTTTTGTAGACCATGGGAAAACAACCTGATGGGGAATGACAAAAAATGCAGAGACGAGAACCTAATCTCATATTTAGAATGAAGGAACAAACATTCTTCGGAGACAGATAGGGAACTTCCACTGTTCCTACGGTTTTCTACAAATAGAAAACTAAGCACTTTGCTGTGGGCAAAGCCTTTAGGAGAGCCTTAAAATGTCGCTCAGTATAAATATGCAGATTCCTAAATGCATGGGTGCCTAGTTAGATGATCTAAACTTAATTCCTGGGAAGTAGCAGCTGTATGCTTGCTACAGCCAAACAATCATAACAAGGAGAAAAGGGCTATGTTTTGGATCACTTCTGTAGTACTTAAGATTACACATGGATATGAACACTCTTTACTTTAAAAATATTTGTCCTTGACATTTCCAGACACATGGCTCACACCAAATGTATGCAGCTCCATCTCCTGAGGGTCTTGAGATTAAAACCCTTGCTTTCTCACCTTGTGATCTGGCATTAATAGCTGATAGAAAAATCACATACATGACTGACATCTTCCTAGAAACGTGAGACTGTGGAATTAATGAATGCCATGCTGGAAAGCAGGGGTCAGTTTGGAAATAGGATTTCTGTTGCCAGCCATCCAGTCACGAACTGGACAATCTGCCGTTCATTTTTTTGCTTTAGCATTGAGGAAAATTGGTCTGGAGAATAAAGCAGTCAGAAAATAGCAGCCGTGTTTCTTTGGCCACTGGAGGTTGATGGACTTTTACGGCTTGTGGAAATCAGGCTGACTTCTCTTTTACAGAAGAGCTGTTAGCGCATTCTTCAGGACTGCTAAGTTCTTTATCCTGCTGTTATCTGCAGGATAAATCTGCAGGTCTAGAGGCTGAGGTGGCTCAAAGGATTGATGGGCAGGCACGCCGCGCCGTTATGGTGGGGTTGGTGATGGCGGTGTGGGGTGTTAGACAGCTGAGCTGCCTCCCGATGCTTCATGAGATGTCAGGGGGATGTTGATGGGAGGGGAGTATCTCCAGCCCAGAAGTTCATCAGCTGATTGAGATAGCTGGTGAGAATGGGCCATGGAAAACTGTCCTGTATGATTTTAAATTGCTTTCAGCAAGATGGGAGACGTACCTTATCTTATCTTGATGTTTGGAGAACTCCTATCACCACAGCAGCAGGGCTAATATATTTTTGTTGCCCGTTTTCTACTTTTTCTGCTGCATCTGTCTCCAGTTTTGTCAACACTGATCTTGTCAGTGTGGCCATGAAGAAATGACATTAACATGCTGAAATAATATTATTCGTAAACGAAACAGCTCAACCTCTGTACAACCGTTTTCATCAAAGAAACCATGTCTTTCTGTGTATGTTTAGCATGAGATAAAAACTTGGAAGCATTTTCTTTGGGGAACATGGATTTCCTTTTCCCTTTTATTTCTTTCCATTTTTCTGTTCCCTGTCTTTTTTCAAGAGCAAATGAAAAAAGGCGGGGGGGCGAGGGGGAGGAAGGGAGGATAGATACACAGGGAGCTGGAAGAGAAAGAAATGGAGAGGAAAACCTTTTAGTTACACTTTTTTCTTGGTAAAGAACAGGAATATTTGAACAAAAATACGAAAATCCTGCAAACATTTCATTTGAGAATGACATGCCATTTCTCATTGTTCTGTCAAGGTAGCTCCCACTACCTCTTAGCTCTGCTGCAGTCATTATTGTTGCTTCTGGGTGCACACCGGTGATTTTGGCTTCCACGGTGAAAATGCAGAACTCCTGAGTCTGTCAAGTATGCCAGAAAACAAATGCAAAAAGGGAAGGAATGGCATACCTTCTTTTGCTGCTCTTTCTGCATCTCATAGGAGAAAACTGTGCCCCAGTTCCTTTCTGCATCCACATTATACATATGCACTGAATGGCATTAATCTGAGCAAGGGTTAAATCTGGACTCCCTCTAACTGGCTTCCTCACTCCAGGTGTGTTTGAAGGAAGGTTTAATTTAATCAAATTGGGTTGTGTCCAGCTAAAGCAATCATTGTAAATAGACTTTCTTGCTAAAGGGTCATAATAACTGCATTTGGAAGAACTAAAGGGGTAAAACTAGTAAAAGACCTGAAGACGTATCTATCTGATGTTTGTTGCAAGTTCGTTGCTTGTTTCAGAGCAACTCTGGAAAAATAAATCCCAAAGCACCCTGTTTGCCTCAGCCCATGGGATCTATAGGTGATATAGGAGAAGAGCACTGTGCTACCAGCATACTGCAGACAGCCTTGTCCTGTGTGAATTGTCAAGCTCCTCGCAGAAATGGAGCAGGTAATGACCAGGGGCCCAAACCTATTCGCCTCTGAGAGCTGTGCAAGAGTCGTGATGCTGGAAGACAGGACGGGACCCACATTCACTTACATGTCTGAGAGCCATCCCATTTTCATCAGTGAGCACATGAACATTGCACGGGGAGAAATGTGGAAGCAATTACTTTAAGAGCCGTCTTTTGGGCAATTCCCAAAGAGACATCAGACCCTGTATTTATGAAGCCTATTGCATCGGGCCCTAATGAAGCAATTAAGCAAAGGGTCCTCTGTGTTTGATCTAAATGTGGTAATTTTTACAAAAACATCGCCGAGTGATAGATACCCATAACTCAGAGTCCTTAATTGTACTTAATTTGTTTGGAATACGAATGTGCATTTAATTAAGCCAGGGCTTTGCCCACATGTTTAAAGAAGGGCTGTCAAGGAAAATTAAGACCCAGTTTGTTTTCAAAGTTACTGGTTTTTATCAGGCCAGGACAGCGATCTTCGAACAGAAGGTTACAGATAATTAGGCAGAGACCTCAAGCCAAAAAAAAATTCAGAGACACTGTACAGCTGAGAAAGCAGGAAGAAAAACTCCTTGATGAAGAAACATAAGAATCGGCTGTTCACATAGTAAAGTCATGCATGGCTAGGATTTGGTAAATGTGACCTGTTGGTTAAAATGTGTTTTTCGTTCTTACACTCCAGCAACGAGGATGGAGACTGGCTGTGTTTAATGGCAGAAGCAGCTGGCTCCAGGACCAGAATTCATGCCACGCTCAAGGACCGACGAAGACTGAGAACTGATGGCATCTCCATCGGATGCCAATAAAGTGGAAAAGGGCAAAAGGCATTTTTCTTGTTCCCTTGGATTTACTGAATCTAAAGCATTGGCTGTGAAAGCTGGTTTTAAAAGTGTTTGTTCCCAAGCACAGAAAATACAGTAGGTGCTTGTCATCCTCTCAGGAAGAATATTAGTCTGATGCATGGAAAGGGAGGTTATTCCTCGACGAGTAGTGCTTTTGATTTGCTGATACTATTATGGAAAGCAGCACAGGGAACTTCTTTTCACGTGCAAAAATATTTCAACAGAAGTGACATATAGGGAGGAAAGCATGTAAACAAGAATGTTGAGACAACTGTGGATCTAAATCTATGTTTTGTTCTTTCTTGTTTAGTGAAAAAATAAAGAATGAAGTTAAAAATTAATAATGCTTCAACACACATGAAGAAAAGGCAATTTTTAAAATTGAAAAATTGGTTTCTCAGCACAATAGCAAACAAAGTCCATGTGTGGACACTGTAACCTCCACTTTGTGCGACTCTTCAAGAATCACATGCTGGTTATCTGTTTCTCAACACTGTCATTTTTAATGTCACGGTGAGGCATTTATGTCAAGAGATCCTTATTGTGGAAAATAGTTGCCGTGGTGTTACCTTGCCGTCTAAACAGGTTACATGGCCAACAAAGCAAGCTGTGCACACGTCAGTGGCGAGTGGTGAACTAAGTCGCAGAGGGAGTGACTCATCTACAGAAAGGTGGTGCATCTGTAACAGAGCTGCAAATTGAACCCAGATCCCCTGCACTGAGGGAACGTGGGGTCTGAGTTGTGAAAATCATATTTTCCTGAGTGTTTGGATGGACTACTGTGCTGATGACAGCTGCGGTGGCTCTTAATTACGGATCGCAAAATGTGCAGAAAATCAGTAGATTTTTAAATGAAAAAATAGCTCTACATAGCATTATCTCCTGTTTCTGGATCTACCTTTAACTGATACGAAGCTGGCATCACACTGTGAGATGGTACCTGGCCTTCTCTTCTTGGGTGGCTCAATTTAAAAGCTGGCAAAATACCCAGAACAAGCATCAGACCTAATTTAGTATAAAATTAGTCGACTTAAAATAAACAGAATAAAATAAAATAAATCCTATGGTATTAGCGTTCTCTTGGCTGGGTTACTGCGTGCCTAGCAAAGATTTATGGCATTCTGTCGCTAGAACGTTGGAAGGGAGCGAACAGCACAGGAGTACCCTGCAAGCCCTCTACCAGGGTCCTCCGGGCTCACAATGTTATAGGCGTGTGAAAGTTTGGAGACCTCAGAATAAGATGCTAAAGGGGAAGAACGTTGTGGGAGAGCAAGAGGGTGCTAAGTGGTCACGGTGAGACGAAACAAAGGCAGGGAGGCACTGAACTGCGGCTGATCCCGGGGTGCCATCACGCATTCCAAAGCCCCTCTGAGGAGGTCTCTCTTTTTTGATGTATCTGCTAAGCACGTTGAACCAGTTTGCAAAGGCAGGCCCAGAACACAATTCTTCTGGTGGTAAATGAGTATGTCAGCCGTTTCACCCTCTTACTGGTGTTTAAAATTTTTGCAGCAATAACAGCGAATTTGAAAGGACATCAGAGGTGGATTTACGGGACTCCTGGGAAATCAACTGTTTCCTGTTTCAACAGCTTCTTCATCATAACTTGCTTTCTCAGTCACTGAATGATGTTCTATTAATCTTGGTGTGCAGTGATTACTGTTAAATGCAGAGCTGGGTTGAACCTCAATTTGTGAAATAACCTTTTTTGTCTCTTCAGCAAGTCCAGCTTGGTAAACTTTGGGCAGGGGTCTACTGACCAAGTGGATAATTGTGTTCCAATGCATCCTGTGAATAATGCAGATGAAAAACCTTGAGTGAATAATTCATTTTGCCTCCACTCATTTTGAATTAGCCTATTCATGTATGTATCCTTTCCAGTCTGCCTGTCTCTGTGCATGCATGTATTTACATAGCAATGTTGTAATTCGCAGGTACTTAAATATCAAAGCAATATAGCTACTACTCCCTGCATATGTTCCTGACTATTCTGTGTGATTGCATATGTATAAGTAAGCATTGTATATTGTACCATAAAATTCAGGATTTGATTTTAAAATGAAACATGACACATTGTGTGTGCTGCTGCGATGGCTATCTAGGAATAATGTTAAAAAGCTTGCAAATGAGGGCAAATTCTTTTGGCCTGGCCGTAAATTACGGAACAAGTATTTTGGGCTGCTCGATGTTCAGTTTTCTACAATGATGTGTATTGCCAAAGATCAGATGACATACTCACAACTTTACCTTGGCAGTGACTTCTGGATCCCGGGTCAAGCAAAGCCTATGAGCAGGAGGAAGCACTTGCCTTGAGGGATGACTCCCTGAGGAGTATGGACAGCACTGAAACTGCCGGAGCACCATTGGTAACATGCCTGCAGCTCGAGAACGTTTGCCACAGGTTCATCTGAAAAGCAGAGAGAAGGAGCCTGTTTCCTGATCGGATCGGGTTTGTCAGAGCAGTTCTGAGCAGCAGGTGAAATTTGCATGGACGTCTAAACTGCACATGGCTCTGCTCTGCCTCGGGAATAGGTATTGCTCATATTTGAGAACTGTTGCTCAGTGTCGATGGACTTGTTGGTCAAGTCTGCTCGATGCGTGACTCCGGAGGACAAGGTACTGTGACAGCCGATGGAACTGACAGAAGGGCCCAGGGTTTATGGAAACTCCAGTGGGAATCCGTTCACTGTGCATTCTCCTGCCGTGGACAGCAACAAGTCGTGAGTATGCAGCTCCTAATCAGGGCTGGCAGGGCAGATGGTTTATCTTTGCCTGCCCGAGAGTTCCTGCTCTGCAGCGAGAGATGGACACTCGTTTTGACTCCCTGGCGTGGGCTTTTCAGTTTCCAGTCCATTACAAGTGACACAGCCGATAAAGAGCCTGTCTGTCAGCGTTGCCCCTGGAGGGGCGAATCTTCATCCCTTCCTGTACTCGTACCAGAGCCGTCTGCTCACGCTTTTTCAGACTGTGCTGGGCACCAGGTGAGGAGGACTCCGCTGGGAGCCAGATCACAACTTCCCAGCCCTGCCAAGCCCTGTCCCACACACCCCTCCTAGCACTTCATAGGCAATGGCAGCTCTAGAACAAACCTCTTCCCAAAGGGGGATGTCGGTGCTTAAAATAAATCACTGCCTATCGTTTTCTGAGGGGGGAAAGAAGAAGACTTGTAAGCCTGTGTTGTGAGCAGCTCTAACCCACTGCTTGGGAAAGAAATGCCACAGCAGACAGCATTGCTCTGGATCCATCACCCCTGAAAGAAAAAAGGAAACAAAAATCTGACATATGTGGCCGGTTGTGATCTATTTTGTGCAGTCACATATATAGCTCCTTTCATTTACAGAAAGTGCACAATCAAGGTCATACTGCACTTTCTCGGTGGGAACTGCTATTCCCATTTTGCAGCAGAGAAAGAAAAGGGTAGATCTGCATGGAATTTGTCTGCATTCAACGGGGACCTTGCAGGCTAATCCAAGGGACTCCAAGTGGCAAAGGCTGTTCCCCCAGTGACTTGTCCGTGGCCAGCAGGGATGCTGCAGCGGAGCGGGGGATGGAGTATGGGAGCTTGCGTCCCAAAGCATTGATCTGAACAACGATACGTGAAATAACATACCTAAATTTCACTGCTGATGAATAAGTATGCTGTTCACTAGTCTGAGCCTCACCTTTTTTCCTTCTAATTTGAGCTGACCTTCTGTGCCTTTGCCAGGGTCCAAGGGTTACTTTCCAATGCCCATTCATGAGGAATAAAGACAAGATAAACATATATACATCTAGGTGTGTCTGTGTGTGTGTGTATATATATATATATGTATTCTCCCATATCACACTGGAGTGAGCTTCCTTTTCTCTGGCTCCATAACAGCCTCTTTTTTCCTTATTATATCAATTTTAACTCAGTTTGCTGCGGTTTTGTGTCTGATATTCCAAAAATTGTTTTTTTAGGGTTAATCCCTAATCCCCAGCAAGACCATTAGGCAAGCTATATGGCAGACTTGAAATAGTTGCTACTTAGAGCAAGCAGCCTTTTCAAGTCATAGAGATCTTTATTTATAATTCACGGGCTGGAGAAACCGGAGCAACAGTTTCTACAGTATAACGCATTACTCTGCTTTAGCGTTGTATGACAGAGCTGTGCTAATTGCTCCGTGTGGTTTTGATACAGACCCAAGAATGGGTTGTAGAAAAATGTGTATCACTCAAACTTAGGTCCCCAAAGTCAAAAGTAAAACAAACAGAGAGAGATCATTATCTGAAGCAGACCCTTCCTAGCTGTGCGTGGAAGTAAGTCATTCCCGTGTTTTGTGTTTCTTTTTTTCCTTTAGCTCCAAGTAGTATTTCTGTCTGTATATGAAAATATCTTGAGTTCGTACAGTTAGGGCAGATGGTGCATTTATTCTGCTCTGTCCCCCTTTTCCTTCTCTTTGAAAGACTATAGCTGGCTCTGGTGTGGACTCTTTGTGTGGCCTTCAGCGAGTCGCTTAACCTTCCTATGCGTCAGTTTACTCATTTGTAAAAGGAGTATTATAATAATAGACACCCCTCAGGGGCTCTTCCAGATTTAAATAATTAATGTTGGTAAAGCAAGTTGTGAGCCTCAGATTAAAGGTGCTAAATAAAGGCAATCTATTAATATTTTTTACTCCAGCTCCTTATAGAAAGAGCAAAGCAATAGCCTGGTAAGTGTTGGATTTAAAGGTGGCAGTTAATGTTGCAGTGCTCAGAGTATATTTTAATTTCTCCGGTCCCAATTCAGCAGAGCTCTTAAATCCTTTCTTAATTTTAGAAAGACCCATTATTTCCTGCAGGTAAGGCTCCCAATCAGAAAAGCTTTTTGAATCAGGCCCTGCAAGAGCAGCGATAGAAGAGAAGGATCAACTGTGCATGCATGTGTCCTCGTGTGTTTATCCTTCTGCGTTTATGACCTGAGCAAGAACATCATTGCCACAGTAACATAATGAGGAAGTCTCATAAGGCTTGCAAAATTCATCCGGGATGCAAATCAATAAACCTAACAGGAGAGAAACTACAAGCTGTGCATTTCCGTGGAGGCTGAGATTTTGTGGGATGGATAGACGCTGCTGAGCATGACCTAATGCCGCAGGAAAAAAAAGCAACCACAGACCTCAGCATCTAAACAGTATGAATATTGAACCAGAGGTCCTTGAGTAATTGTCCTTTCTTCACTCTAGGGGTGAAAAGGGTACATTAGACATTCACTAGCAGCAAATGGCACCTGACATCTCTTTAAGTGAAAGTCAGCTTGGAATTTTTTTTAATGGCCAAGCATAAATCTTTTAAATTATAAATCAATAAATAGTTAATTCAATAATAGGAATCTTTTAAATATTTAATGAGTCATATGCAGAATGGCTCTATAACTGGATGTTGATGGAACTGTGTCAAAGGAATTTGAATCAAACTTCTCTAAACTCCCCATATTAAAATAGTTATTGATTCAAACATAAACTATGAAGGCTGTTGCAAAAGTAAGGGGAGGTGGAAGGGTTTAGCATACATTTTCTCATCCAAGAAAATGTGGAACTAGCAGCTTGTTTTTAATGATGCATTCTTGAGCTTTTCAGGTTGTATTAATGTTCCCGCTACAAAAATGAGTAAGAACCTGTGCAGACAAGATTTTGTGTGTGCATATTCGTTAAAATCCTGTTTTAATGACAGCTGTGCTCTTAAATAAAAGCTGCGGCAGCCTGCCTCTCATTAAGGGATTCTGCTAACCAGCATTGTCGTTGATATCCTGAACTGTCCCCATCTGAAACCGCCCAGAATTTTAAATTTATTTACCAGAATTTTTGATTGGAAGACAGTGGGAGTTGTACCTACATACAGTAGACCTGAGTTTGTTCCTTCGTAATTTCCTCTGAGGAGATCTGCAGTCAGCGTTCACCCTTATTAACTATGTGCTGCTGTAAGTCAACACTGTTCTTAATTACCCTAAACGGGAGGCACTCTGTGCTTAATCCTCAGGCCACATTCGGCGCACTGTTATTCCACAGCAGATGTGGCATCTTCAAATTTTGTACAGTCTAACCTTTCAAAATAAAAATCTAGCTCAGCGTTGATCTCTTGTCGGGTAAAATGGTGGGAAGGATGGTGCTGAGAGCAGGAGTTGCTTCGGTGGGAGAAAAACAGACGAACAGGCAAGAAAGGCACGAGGGGGTAGAAGAAAGCAGGAGATTGTCTGGCAGAGGAGCTGCGGTTGTTTTTTGCAGCTCTGATGAATGGCTGGTAAGTTTGCTCTGGGTGTGTTTTATGTACAGTCAGTGCCACGAATGTCAGAAACGGGTCCCGGTATTTGAGGAACAGAAAAGGCTGTAACGCAAGGCTTGTTTACCATTTCAGGAACTTCCTACCTTGAAGCCACTCAGCAAAAATTAGTGGTGTCTCTGCACTCCTTTACCAAAGATAGCAATGAAGGTATTTGGTGTTGCCCCCTGAACTAACGAAACACGGTGTCAGAAGCTCCTTGCCGTAACACCTTATCGTACCCATTATACAGATGGCTAAATATGTTTGTATTCTGGGGAGGCAAAGCACGACTGCACAGAATTCGTCTTGCTGCCTTTGAGGGGTAGTCAAAACTAGCCAAAACCCAGCTTCAGCATTACCTGAAGCGGGACCCGTTGTTTGCTGTATGCGTGCATCTGTAATCAATTGTAGTTGGTTCGATATTTGTCGCAGATTAGAGTTTCATTTGTATTCTGCACACCTCTGCTTTCCCTCTCTGTGTATATATATCTCCAGAAAAGCTGCCTGCATATCCTTGGGTTTTTTTCCCCAGGATGACAGATACTGTAACAATGACAGTAGATTAATATCTCCTTAATCAGCCAAATGAACATGACATACAAGGGTGACAGTTCAATTTGCTGCTAACAGATTGTGCCTATCAGAGCCCTTCCATTCCAACCGACGTTTATTTCTGGCAGAGATCATACGGTTCTGGGAGGACCCCAGCTTCCCACCAGCTCACAGACACCCATTAAATACATCAAGTACCGCATAGGTGTTACTCACCCGCCTGTCAGGACACTAGCTGCTTGGGAAATTAAATGAGCCTTGACACGCGCAATGGAGAAACGCTGTCGCTTAGCTGGGCGAAGCGGCGGCACGTATTATTGACTATGCGCTGCCGCCGGTCCCTCTCTTTATTGCTCGTTATTGTTTGTTTGCTTCTGGACCGTTCGCTGTTGAAACACGGATCAGGCACCGAGGCCATCTCCTGGGGAGATGCATAAAGAGACGTAACGGGGAGGAAGCGCAGGAGGTGGTTTAGGTGGAAGTGCTACATTCATTCATACATAATATTTCTATTATTTTATACGATCTGAGAGTGTGATTCTGATGTGATTCTTAGGATGAGACCCCAGAACTGTCTGTGCTTCGAGTTTGTTTGTAGGTGGGATTGCAGGAGGGTCTAGTTTCTAATTCGGAAATTCAATCTGCAGGGTCTAACTCAAGTCTGCCTTTCCCGGCTTCCTGCGGTATTTCAAATGGGGCACCCCCAGGTAGGAAGGGGCTGCAGGTCCGCCCCGGGGTAGTCCCGCTCCGCCCCGGGGGAAACACGGCGCCTAAGCCTGGGTGGGTGCCACCACCGAGAAAGTGAAGCGGAGCTTGGAATTTGTCCGGGGGCTTTTCTGGGAACACGGCTCGGGTGTTGGCGACGCCGGCTCCGGCAGGCTGGCTGCGAGCGCCCATGGTTAACTCTCGCACGGGGGGACCAAGACAGCGGTTGCTGTACTGAAGGCCTGACTTTGTGGCTGATGTGTAGGTCTGTCTTCGGCACTTCAAGGTCTGATCCTGCAGCCCTTGCTGCTCCCTGTGGGACCGTAATTGAACAGGAGAGTTTTCATTTGCTGGGTGAACCCCAGTTATTTATTTTCACAGTGACTCACATCAGCCATCTGCCTGCTTTTGTTTAGACACCCTTACAGTGCCCTTCCCACATACATGAAACAGCTTAACTTTGCAGTCCCACCCAAATATATAAATCACATTTGCAGAGCTCTGCAAACCCCATCCACAGGCAGGGATTGCTCCAAAACCTGCTCGCAGACTCGTTTCATCACTCTCCGCTTTTCTCACCAACTTTTTTGCACAACTCCCAGCAGTTTGCTCCACAGAAGACAAGAGTCGTGTTTATTTTTGGAAGAGAAAATGCAAGTAGTTTCAGTGGAAAGGTTTCCAAGATAAAATTAACAATGAATTACCGAAACAATGACATTAAAAGATAGCCATATGATTGTAATTATGACGCTAAATCCTTCCAAAGGAGGGTTCTGTTATTCCCTATACTTGTTACAATTGCTGTCATACAAATGTGTTCGTTATTTTTATCGTTTTTTTCTTCTTATTACAGGTTTTGTCATAAGAATAACTCATCAAGGTTTTATGACTAATAAATTCTCTAAATTACAGTCCAAGGATGCATTACTTCAATTTTTTCCTCCATATTCTGTTTTTAATTGCCATGCTATTTCCCACTTGCCTTTTTTAATGACTCGTTAGGCTTAAGGGGAAAGAATAGAATTTATTCCACCTAAGATCTTGTATCAAGTTTTGGACAACTCGGAAGGGAAGTGATACATTACAGGGAGGAAAAATGTGACTTGTGTGTCTCGAGAGAAGACTTCAGATTTCAAGTATTAAGGATGTTCAAGCCAAAACAAAATAAAAATTCTTAAGAAGGCCCCAGACCAGGCGTTGTTTATTAAAATTATTTGAACGACTATTTCTAATAAACGCATTCAAGACGTACCTGATTTTTGTGAGATATAGATAAATGCATAACCTTTAATGTGTAATTAGGTCTACTGGGGTTGTTTCAGAGTTCTGAAGATTAAATTCAGATGTGTCCTTAAAAAGCCTATGAAATCAGGACCAAAGAGGCCCTGATAATAAGAGGTGACATTTTTGGTTGCAGATTCTTTTGTGAGCTCCATGCGTTGCTGTCCGTTGCCTGCGAGTGAGGTGTTGACCGAGCGCACACGAGCGTAGACAGGCAGCCACGTCTACAGGGCACCGGCTGCTGGGTCTTTGTTCTGGAATAAATGGAAACGCTGGTGGGTTTGAGTTTGCGAAGCCCACTGCCCACTCCAGCCCTGCCGCGTGCCAGCAGAGACGTGCTTCGAGGTCCCTCCTGTGGTACCCGTGCGAGCGCCCGGGGCCTCGGAATGCCTTCTCGGGTGCAACCGCAGGGTCGGTTTACCGTTCTTAACGTAAGTGCCCACCTCTCGCACCCAGGGGTACAAGCCTTGCCTTGATTCCAAACATCAGAGGGGTGCGACAGAGCTCTCCTAGAGCTCTGTTCTTCGCACGCGTCATGTCTACTGTGGTACTCTTTCCTGGCTTGCAGTCCGTGCCCTTTTCGCGCTCCCACACACCCCCCCACAACACCCGTGTACAAAACAGTTGCACGAGCTTCTGCTTACAGGATGTTGACCTGGGAAAAACTCACTTTTTTTCTTTCTTGACCTTGACAGAGTCCTTAAATTGGTCACAGACTTTTACGGGCCATCACTGGCATAGTTGGGTTTTTTCAGAGCATTTCGGTTTTGACACAAAGTCGTTAACAAGCCAGCTTCAGGCGGAGCGAAACCCGTGGCCTGCGCGCGCCGCAAGCCCCTCTACCGGATTTACTGCGTTGGCACAGCTGCGCCGTGGAAGCAAGAAGGGGATTATGACGTTGGGACGAGCCCCTTTCCAATTGCCTCATCGTCTTCCTCGGCTTGCTTACGGCAAGTGCTTTGCCAAGCCTCAGCCCAGCCCGTGGGACACTTACGTTATTGTCTGTCTTGGATGTTTCAGAGGGGAGACGCGTCTCACACCCATTGTCAAGCTGTTTGCACGGCTCCCCAGCAGCGGGGAATGGCAGCGAACCCAAGGGTTCTGCCCATGCCGCAGAACCACAAGGTGATGCAGCTGAGTGGTGGTGGAGCCGCGTGTTTCGGGTGGCAAGGCAATGAATAACCGAAACAGAAAACACCAGCCTTGTGCGGAATAACAAAATACATTTAAGACAGTGGGGTATCTGATAACAGGCAGATACGGAGTTAAATTCCTCGATATCGACAGACGGTCTTTATTTGTTTCGTGCCTGCAGCAGGGACTTGGCCGCGCTGGGCCGCCGGCGCGCACGCA
>NW_010531174.1:0-10767 GCF_000687285.1 Phaethon lepturus | reverse complement strand
AGTTTAATTTCTAAATTGCCCCTCAGCAATTGTTCCACAAGTCCTTCCTATAACATGCAACTCAAATCATGGGTTACAACAATTTAAAGGTATATCCATTACAGTCTCCACCCCTGGTCCCTTTGGACTAGGCCATAATGTTTAACATTGCAATGAATTCCTCCTCTTGCCTCTAGCCTGGCTAACAGCAAGAGGTTCCTGCTATAACAACTTTGACATATGGCAGCCACAGCAGTGATGACATACAGCATCATGTAACACTGCCATCATACAACTCAAATCATGGATTATTTTAAACACAGGATTAAATCACCTTGAGGTACACATTGGACTTCCCCATCCTTCCACATTACCCACCAAGTGCACTCAGGTCCTTGAGCAAAAACAGACCCATGAATAGGATTGTCCTTTCCTGAGGAAGGAATAACGCAGACTGTCATTCTCAAACTTAGCTTATATGTACTACGGGGACCTTATCTCCTTCCACGGTGTGCAGGGGTTTTGATTGGGCAGGGCCAGGTCAACTGGAAGATCCTCTAGTGTTAACTTGCAAAATGACTTCTGCTAAATGTTTGTCCCAATGCTTAAATGTTGCAGCATCCATTGCTCTCAGTGTAGTTTTTAACAGTCCATTGTATCATTCAATTTTCCCGGAGGCTGGTGCATGATAGGGGATGTGATACACCCACTCAATGCCATGCTCCTTGGTCCAGGTGTCTATGAGGTTATTTAGGAAATGAGTCCCATTGTCAGATTCAATTCTGTTGCCATAAGACTTGCTTTTCAGGGCCCAAGATAGTATTCCGGGCAGTGGGATGGGTCACAGGGTATGTTTCCAACCATCCAGTAGTTGTTTCCATAGTGCTTCCCATGGCGGGTTCGTGGTAGTGTGATATAATCAGTCTTCCAAGCTTCCCCATATTTGTATTTCAACCATCATCCTATATACCAAAAAGGCTTTAGCCACTTGGCTTGTTTGATTATGGTGCATGTTTTACATTCATGGATAACCTGTGCAATGGCATCAATAGTCAAGTCCACCCCTCGATCACAATCCCATTTTTCTGGTGCATCCCTTCCTAGGTGTCCGGATGTGTCATGGGCAGACTGAGCTATAAATAATTCACCCTTATGTTGCCAGTCCAGATCCACCTGAGCCACTTCAATTCTAGCAGCCTGGTCCACCTGCTCATCGTTTCAATGTTCTTCAGTGGCATGACTCTTGGGTATTTGGGCATCGATGTGGTGTACTTTTACAACCAGATTCTCTAGCCGGGCATAAATATCTTGCCATAATTCAGCAGCCCAGATGGTTCCGCCTCTGCGCTGCCAGTTACTCTGCTTCCATTGTTGTAGCCACCCCCACAGAGCATTTGCCATGATCCATGAGTCAGTATGGAGATAGAGCACTGGCCATTTTTTTCATTCAGCAATATCTAAGGTTCACCTTGTCCTACAGCATCTTCTGCAACTTGTCGTGCAGGACTACATACAGCAGCTTTCTACCTTCCATGTTTTCCTACAATATGACAGGACCCATCAGTGAACAGAAGCATATTGTTTCTCATTTCCTGGCACTTTATTATACTGTGCGGCCTCTTCAGCACATGTCACCTCCTCCTCCACTGGCCATTTTTTTCATTCAGCAATATCTAAGGTTCACCTTGTCCTACAGCATCTTCTGCAACTTGTCGTGCAGGACTACATACAGCAGCTTTCTACCTTCCATGTTTTCCTACAATATGACAGGACCCATCAGTGAACAGAAGCATATTGTTTCTCATTTCCTGGCAATTTATTATACTGTGCGGCCTCTTCAGCACATGTCACCTCCTCCTCCGGCAATATTCCAAAGTCTTTGCCTTCTGGCCAGTCCATGATCACTTCCAGGATTCCTGGGCGATTGGGGTTTCCTATTCGAGCCCGCTGTGTGATCAGTGTGACCCACTTACTCCACGTAGCATCAGTCGCATGATGTGTAGAGGGGACCCTCCCTTTGAACATCCAGCTCAACATAGGCAATCGAGGATCCAAAAGGAGCTGTGCTTCAGTACCAACTGCTTCTGAAGTGGCTTGAACTCCTTCCGATGCTGATAATATTTCTTTTTCATTTGGAGTGTAGCGGGTGTTAGATCCTCTGTATCCCCAACTCCAGGACTCTAGAGGTCGACCTCCAGTTTCTCCAGGTGCTTCCTGCCAGAGGCTCCAGGTGGGTCTGTGGTCCCTGGCTGAGGTGTAAAGCACGTTTTTCACATCTTGTCCTGCCCAGACTGGCCCAAGGGCTACGGCATGAACTATCTCCTGTTTGATTTGTTCAAAGGCTTGCTGCTGCTCAGGACCCCATTTGAAATCGTTCTTCTTCTGGGTCACTCAATAGAGAGGGCTTACAATCAGACTATAACCTGGAATATGCATTCTCCAGAAACCCACAATGCCTAAGAAAGCTTGTGTTTCTTTTTTGCTAGTTGGTGGAGACATAGCTGTTATTTTGTTGATCACATCCATTGGGATCTGACAACATCCATCTTGCCATTTTATCCCTAAAACTGGATCTCCTGTGCAGGTCCCTTGACCTTACTTTGTTTTATGGCAAAACTCTCTTTCAAAAGAATCTGAATTATCCTTTTCCCTTTCTCAAACGCTTCCTCTGCTGTGTTGTCCCAATCAATTATGTCATCAATACCCTTGACCTTACTTTGTTTTATGGCAAAACTCTCTTTCAAAAGAATCTGAATTATCCTTTTCCCTTTCTCAAACGCTTCCTCTGCTGTGTTGTCCCAATCAATTATGTCATCAATACACTGCAGGTGTTCAGGAGCTTCACCTTGTTCCAGTGCAGTTTGGATTACTCCATGACAAATGGTAGGGCTGTGTTTCCACCCCTGGGGCAGTCGGTTCCAGTCGTACTGTATAACCCTCTAGGTGAAAGCAAACTGTGGCCTGCACTCTGCTGCCAAAGGGACTGAGAAAAACACGTTAGTGATATCAATTGTCACATACCATTTGGCGGCCTTTGACTCCAGTTCTTATTAGAGTTCTAGAATGTCCGGCACGGCAGCACTCAGTGCTGGTGTGATTTCGTTCAGGCCTCGATAGTCCACTGTTAGCCTCCACTCTCTGTTAGATTTTTGCACTGGCCATATGGGACTATTAAAGGGTGAATGAGTCTTACTGATCACTCTCCAGTCGCTGGATCAGCTTATGGATGCGCACCAAGGAGTCTTGATTGGTGCGATATTGTCGTCTGTGCGCTATCATGTTAGCAATTGGCACCTGCTGTTCTTTAACGTGCAGCAGCCCCACCACAGATGGATCCTCTGAGAGACCAGGCAAGCTAGACAGCTGCTTAATCTTCTCCGTACTCAAGGCAGCTATACCAAAAGCCCACTGATACCCTTTTGGGTCCTTCAAGTACCCTCTCCTGAGGTAGCCTATGCCAATGATACATGGAGTCTCTGGACCAGTCACAACAGGATGCTTTTGCCTTTCATTTCCAGTTAGGCTTACCCAAGCCTCCAACACAGACAGTTCTTGGGAACCTCCCGTCACTCCAGAAATACAGATGGATTCTGCCTCTTTGTAATCTGATGGTATTAGAGTACACTGTGCACTGGTGTCCACTAGAGCTTTATACTCCCGTGAGGCTGATGTGCCAGGCCATTGAACCCACTCAGTCCACTAAACTCGGTTGTCCCTTTCCTCCGCCTGGCTGGAAGCAGGGCCCCTCTGTTCCTGGTCAGTCTTCATTATTCGATTTTTGTAACTGCAAACCAGAAGTCCCTTCATCAGTGTCAAAAGTACAGTCAGCCCTTCTACCCTGCCCAACAGACACTGGAGCAGTTATTTTCCTGGACTGATGCTTTTTGGCTGTTGTTTTTCCTTACAGTTCTTGTACCCAAACTTCCAGTCTCCAGGTAGGTTCACTATCCCACTTCCTCATGTCCTCCTCCTGGTCATGCAGGAAGAACCACTGGGTTGCACGTGGTGTGCACCACTCTCCCTTGAACAGAAAAAGGCTGACTTAATATCTGAGACATTCGTTGGTGTGGGTGAGGAAGGCCTATCCTCCTCAGATTGCTCAGACAATTTTTGGGTCAGTTTCTCCACAGCCAAGATGTAAGTAAGTGAGATTATCTTCGTATTCTCAGAGTTGGCTGGCCAATCCATCCATAGTTGGTGCCTCCGTGTCTGTCCAGCTCATTATCGCCAGGATGTTGTTGTATGATGTCAGTGCACTTCATATAAACTTTTTCCACATGGACCACGTGCACTGCATTTCATCCAGGTCTTTGGACACCTGGTGTTCATCCAGATTGTTATAGATCACCTCCACCACAGCTAATGGCCTCAGATACTGGATACCTCCCTCAAAGATGGTCCATTTGCTTCAGGAATTTGCAAGTTCTTCCTTGAAGGGATACCTGTCCTTCACACTCGACAGGAGTTGCCGCCAAAGACTGAGGACTCCTGCCCTTTTTCCAATCCCTTTGTCAATGGCCTTATCCCTAGCAAGGGATCCCAGCTGCTGGGCTTTCTTACCCTCTAATTCCTGAACTACTGGCCCCAATATCCCAGCATTGGAGTAACCAGTTGGAAGTAGCTTGCCTGGTTGATGGATAAAATCTTTTCACATATCTTGCAGCTAACTTAGGGATAGGGATTGGGTAGTTTCTGTCGCATTTATGATTTCAGTCCCTTCCTCCTCCTGTTCTTGTGACTGCTCTGCTGCAGAACAGGCTGCCTCTTCTGATTCTCTCTCCCACTCCCTCTTAGGAGAAGCTTCTTCGTCCCTTACTAAACGAGTTGACTTCCTCTTCCATTGTCTCATTTTAGTTATAGGGGCGATTGATATAGTTGAGGGCTGGGTCTCTGGTTTAGCCACAGTGTCTGTTGGTATGCTTTCAGATCCAGAGACCCTCTCTTCTTGAGGGTGCTGCATAATATCGAGCAGTGTTTGGTAGATGCTGGCCAGGCTTCAGCACAGTGTGCTAAGTTGTGCCTCTTTGGAACAGCCAGGCCATCTTTTTTTTTCAAACATTCTATCACTTCATCGGGATCCTGCACTTGTTGGGTAATGAACTTCCACACCATCAGAGGTGAGAAGTTCTCTAGATACCTTCCCATATTCTCCCACATGCCTTACCACCCATGACCACACTGCCGTGGGGCCTGGATCATATTCCTAAACTGCTTGTTAACCTTAGAAAAAGCTGAAATGATATTCCTAAGAAATACCAATAGAAGTATTTTGACTAGCCAAGGATGTTCAAGATACTGAAAAGTTATTGTAACAAGGGAGAAAACATCATGGAAGAAGGTGGTGATGGTGCCATTCTGTATTTCCTCCACAAAAAACCTCTCAGAGAAAGAAGTATAATTGTTAATTGTCTCCATGCGATGGTACCCAAAGTACAGTAATGGCTTTGGTACAGAGCCCAAATACCAGATTAAGCTCAAGGTCAGTGTTTTAATAACAAATATCCCAGGCAAAACATCACTAAGCACTACAGAGCACAGCAAACTGCAAAAGCCAAAACCAGTCTTTAACACGTACAACAAAAAAAAAAGAGCATGGCACAGATCAGATAAACTAATATCGAGAACAGATGAATCAATATCGTGACCAGCAACTGTTAACAGATATAAATCCCTTCTAATATGCTCTGGTCAAATCTGTTATTATGTCAAACCCTTTGTGTAAAATGATTTATATCATTTCTTCTGGAGTCATTAGCAGTATGAAACAGCTGTAGGAGTTGAATCCTTATTTAAAAGCAGTCAGGCCTACCAGCTAAACTCTGTAATGCATACTAAATAAAATAATCAACTGAAAGAAGCATATGCAATGTCTGTACTTAATCTTTATACTTCTCAGGAGCCTTTTTTAATCTGAAAATCTACAGACTTTCTGTCTACACTTCCTATAGAAGTGTTAGCAACAGTAGGAACATTTTTCTTTCATAGTTGGGACGGCAATCAAAGGCAGCCATTTGACTTTCTAATGTTCTTCATGGTTTCTCCAGGTCCACTTCATACACTGATGCACAGACTCATTCTCCTTCATTTTAAACTGCTCAGTTGAGAGACACACCAAAATTTCAACTCAATGTGTTTAAAAATTAACCATTCTTCTTTTTAATTGCCTATAATTTCACTACTTTAAGCCTTGTTTCAGAAAACTTAAGGCATGTCTTTAGGTCCCATAGATTTCAGTGGGTTATAGTCTATGGTTCAATGTGTATTTTTTAGCAAAAGGATCAGTTTATGTAATTCCTGAACCCCATCACTCATTTCTTTCCTCTCACTACTCACTGCAATATGCTATCAAGTTGTCTGTGCAGACTGAAAAATAACTTGTACTGTTTTTCCAGGTGTTTTTTCAGTCCATTAGTTTTCCAGTTGATTCACTGCACAGACATTCAAATACTTGTCTGAAAACTAATGAATAGGCTGCTGCAAGGACAGATTAAAGCAATAAATGGTGGGATAGTCTGAGAACTTGAAATTAGCTTAAGCAATACTACTGCAAAAGAGTGGTACACTCTTGTGGTACACTCTTATGGTACACACAGTGAGATTTTACAATAGCCAAATATGTAAAGTAAATTAAGGAACTGTGTAGAAGCATACGAACCCATGAACAGAGCTTGCCTTTCATCATGCTGTCATCATTTAATCCCTATGAAGTGGCAATCTGAATTGCTGAAAATTAAACTATATATTAAAATATGGCAGTTAGGTTCATACAGCAAAACTAGTTTTACTGGAATGTCAGTTAAACAGATAAATCGAACTTGGGTTTTAGAGTCTTTAAAAAATATTTAGAAAGGAATCAGTTACACAAAATGTCATGTAGATATGCTTCATTTCCTTCATCTACCTGAGTAACATTTAAAATTCAGCTTTCGTGCCTCTAAAATTTCTTTTTACTTTCTTTTAACCTCTTTGTCCCAAGTGGATTTCTTTCTGAAACAAGTGATTCATTTTCAAGATTCATCTGCCTTTTTCTCATATGTGTGAAAAAGTCTTGCATATCAAAGTGCGGGAGATCACTATCCAGATGTGACATTCAGATATGAAACTCAGATGCACAGCACAGCAAGTTCACATCTCTGAGAAAAGAAGAAAACAAAACAACCCCACATCAACTCTAAAGCAGATCGTAGCTGAGAAGACATGATTCTTAGTTGGAAAAGGACCATAATAAGATTTAACTGTACAGATTCCACTGTACAGTGAGTATAAGCAAAGTGAGTTAAAAACTGAAATGAACGGTGATGTCACCCAAAATGTTTTCCCTCTTGGAGAGCAGTTTGCTGAGGTAAATAGTTTCATCTCCCTTTTGATGAGAAAATGACTGTATGTCAAAATACATATATAATGCTTGTTAAAAATTAACTTAGTGAAGATTAACAGTGCTTATTACCCAGATTTAAAAATGTAATAAATACAATCACTTGTTAATTTATTAAAAAACAGTAACTAGACATAATCTTGCAGGTTAGTTTTCATTTTAGACATAGTGTTTTAAAACTGTTTTGGAAAGTTTTCATTCTTCACATTGGGAAAAAGTAGCAAGATGTAGAGTGACATTTCCAACAGGACAAAACATAGTCAAAGTACTTAATGACATTGTCATGCGTTGCAGCTTTTAGGCTAAGTTGTTTGGGTCTACATGCGTAAGTCTGACCACAGAGGAAAGCTTAAGACAATTTAGCTCAAAAGCCAAACAGCAGGAAGTTGAGCATAGAGCTCAGTGCGCAGCTGGGAGTTCTGCAGCCTGAGCAGGACTCCGTGATCCTGAAACTGCGCTGCCACAATTGCTGCTGGCCATAAACAATCCCACTTTTGCGACAACACTGACAATCTGGTGATCAGCCATTTAAAAATCCAATTGCAGAGCAAAACAGAGGGAGTAACTGTATACGGTGTGATCGTACTAGTCTGGAATAGCATGAGGAAGGCAAGAAGTCTGAAAACATATTGAAACAGTATATTACAGATTTAATTTCATTTTTTACATTTGTTCAGCAAGTTGCAGAGGGTGGAAAAGGCTTCTGTTAAAGCAAAGAATCTTGCTAAAAGTTGAAGGTTTGCTCTTTCTTAATTTCAAATTATTTTTTCCTTCAATTAATTCCCTTAAAAAAAAGAAAATCCTTATTTTACTCTCTTCTCCTTATGTCTATTTTTCTTTCATTCATTTTTTTCTTTCACCCCTCTTAGGACCTGACTTTAATCTGTCCTGTTTTCTCCTATTTAAATGTCTTAATGTTTTTCAAATGCAATCCCACAATGTGTGATCGCATCTTTTATTATCTTTATTTTCCTTCACATCCTCTTTACAAAACAACAGCAGCAGCTGCAAAAAATAAAAATAAAACTTTTTAAAAATCTCAGATTCAGAGGCCTAGAGAAATTAGAATAATTCTAGACCTATGTGGAAAAACTTGACAGAATAGATCCTGTATAGAGCATTTATAAAAGCAGGACTGGACCCAAGCACTTTTACTTAGAATAACTGGATTCAGTTATGCTTCTATGTTTTTTAATCTAAATAACAATAGTTCTCAAATGAACAGGCTTTTTAATTTTTTCAGAACTGCTGTTCATCAAGAAATATGTTTTTCTATCTGTTGGGTAATAAACTCACTTAGAACATTCTCTTTTTTACCTTCTGTGCAGTTTATGACAATGCTATAGTTTCACCATTCCTAAATACAAGATTATTAATATTAAAGGCCTTACAAGCTTTATTTTAGGAAAAATAATTAATTTGTTAACATTAGCCTATATATATTCCCTGTGACAAAGCCTGTTATTACTGTATTTCAGCCGATTACCATTTTATTGTCTGATTTACTGATTGTCTCATCATCTGGCAATGCTTAGCCAAGGTTATTTGGAAGCCAGAATTAATATTTCAGTACAGGGAGAGAGCTTCCCCAGTGCATTCTAAGGCAGCCTTGCAAAAGAGGACTGCAAGGCGCATAGATATAGTTGAGCTAACTACTATATATAGTTAGTGAGTACCAACAGGAATGAAGGAGGAAAGTGTGCCTTTCATCCACCCAAGTAAGAGCCCAGTATTAAAGTCCCAGGCTAAAGCCCACGCTCTCACAGCTTCATGGCTATCAGATTAAAGCTGGCTTAGCTATATCTGCTCATGCTATGATCACATCCCTGGCTGCAGTGGCAACATAGTTTTAAACAAAACATATCACATGTGTAAAGTCCAAACTAGCCACTTTCCTGTTATATAAGATTGCCTCTAGCAGTTCTCAAACTCGGCTATGCGTTGTGTTGCTAGAGGGTGGGCTGTTACGAGATGTCAGTCAGGTTCATTAAAAAGGGCTTTAGTCTATGTAATTGGCATAGTAAACTAAAGCATGAACTGTTTCACAGAAAAGATAGCTCTACATGTCTAATCAGTTGTTTAATGTGTGAAGTTGTTTACCAGAGTGTCCTGGTTTCAGCCAGGATAGAGCTGGTCTTCTTCATGGAAGCTAGTGTGAGGCTATGTTTTGGATTTGGGATGAGAAACTGTTGATAACGTGCTGATGTTTTGAGTTGTTGCTGAGCAGTCAAGGACAGTCCAGCTTCTCGTGCTGGCCTGCTCTCAAGAAGGCTGGGGGTGCACGGGAAGCTGGGAGGGGACACAGCCAGGACAGCTGACCCAGACTGGCCAAAGAGATATTCCCTACCATATGATGTCATGCCCAGTACATAAACTGGAGTTAGCTGGGGGGGCGGAAATCGCTGCTCAGGGACGGGCTATCGATCACTAGGTGGTGAGCAATTGCTGTATTGGGCATCACTTGTTCTTGTATATTCCTTTGTCGGTATTATTATTATTGTTATCATTGTTGTTTCCTTCTCTCTTGCTGTCCTATTAAACTGTTTTTATCTCAACCCACGAGGTTTTTTCCCAGTTCTCTCCCCTGTCCCACTGGTTCTGCTTACTGTGATTTCTGTAAAGGCTTTCTCCATGAAGAGAATGTTATCCATGATACTTAAATGGCCACTATGTCTATCTGGTCATATTTTAAGACTGCAATTTCCACTTCTTGCCACTGTATGCAAAAAGATGGCTTCAGTGTTATTAATACTTTGAAAATGTGTAGCTGAGAATAAATGTCAGGCTCTCCTGTGGAGATGTTAGCACAACAAACAGACTGTATGTAGTCCATCACAACTGTAAATGGGAATGGAATTTCTAGGCTACTCCTCAGGCAAAGAGCATGGATCAGCAGTTGTAATTGTTCATGTGTCTGCTAGCTGGATGTATCAAAAATATTCAGTAATACATATTCTATGGCTACTAATCCTGGAAAAAATATAATCTGGATTCTAATTTTGAAGTGCTTGACTTTTACTTTTCAATATATTGATCTCTCTTTGCGAGCCAAGCAGCCTGTTGAGTCGGTGCTACTTGTGTCGGAGCGTGGTTCACCAGCGCACTCTGCTGACCGTTTCCCTCCCGAACATTAGCATTCAAAGATAGTGGAGTCCCATTCTTATATTTTGACCGACACTGACTAGCTGAGTGGTTTCCCTTCTGACACTGGATACATCCTTTTCCCAATCCTAATCCAGCAGGAACGCTGCCATTAGGTTTTGGTTGTCCTTTTGCCTTACACTGTGCCTTAAAGTGACCTTCTTTACCACAATTATAACATTTCCTCTCTGATTTTAGAGCAGCCGCAAAAGCGCCTGCCAATGTTTCCATCTGATGTGTGGTTGTCCCTACTCTATTACAGGCCTCCACCA
>NW_010531173.1:2261-23358 GCF_000687285.1 Phaethon lepturus | reverse complement strand
GACCCTGTCGGGGTGCTCTTGCGACACTGGGAGTAGGAGGAGCAGCCATGGCCTCACCCGCGTCCTCTGCGGCCCCTCTTAGCTCCTGGAAGTGTTCTTCTGTAGTCAAGCTGAGGGTATCGGAGAGGGTGGTCAAAAGGCCGACGTAAGGAAATTGAGCTTTCCTTTCTTGTGGCTCCTCTCCAGCTCTTCTCTTTTCAACTCGTTTGGGCTTCTTGGAATGAAAAATAATTTTCATATGCATTTTACAGTTAAGGGGTCTTCTTCCACCAAGCCAGTGCAAACAAAAATGTTTTTGTTCCTTATGAATTCCTTTTATAAATATTAACTTCAGTAATGTGCAGTGAGACACTAAGGGGGAAAAGGATTTAAAAAGACAGCTTCATGCGAGCTAAATGCAAACATAATAGAGTTGCGCTGACGAGTATGGTTAAGTGTTGAGTTGATAAATGCATGTGAATATGCAGTGATAGGTTTCATGCCTAATTGAACAGATTTGTACTTCAGTTCTCATCTAGAAATACAGATCCTTATTTTTCCTTGTGTCTTAATACTGATTGATGTTAACAGAGTTCTTGATAGCTAGAAGCTAACCAAGTTATCTGTCCTATTGTGTGGTTCTACTGAAAGATTGAATGGTTTGAACTGACAGTTCTCCTGACAAGACTGAAAAAATAAATGATTACAACTATACATATATTAGGACTAGGATGATTAAAATACATGTCTGAGAATTGAAATAAGTGAAATGTAATGCACCAAAAACTATTCAAAGTCAAACACAGAAGTAAAGCAGAACTGTAACCCTCCTTGCTCATGCCCTGCTGAGAAAGACAACGCTCAACCCTTGAGAGCACACTTTTTAAACAAAGTGGAAACAAATAATCTTTTATGGTCTTTTAATTACCCTCAGCTAGAGCCAATCCCACACTCAAGTTCCAACAGGGACAACCTCCTCTGTTTTCAGTACTGAAGTCACCTTCTCACACCACCCTCAAACCTGGGTATAGATTAATTTGTACATGCCACCTTCCCCTTCCTGTAGGAAGATCTGTCATCTTTCATGGAGACCTTTTTTAGTGTGATGATGAAGAGTAGGATTGTTCAAGCAAGCAAGCAAGTTTCATTTTCGTAAGAGGAAGTTGTTGTAATTTTCACTGCAGGATCTTTCAAACTATTTCTACATTTATTAGAATACATACATTTTAGTTACAAATTTCATTAGCAGTACGAATAACCTGAAGATGAGTCCTACCAAACCAGGTGAAAACTGTGTAATATTTTTAACCATTATCAAGCTGATGCCGCATGATTGTATGAAATAAGTGTGACTGCCAGTTTTACACACGATTATAAAGTTAACTTGGTGTTGTACTTTTGCTTTGGGCAGCACAAATACAACATAGGATTCTTACATATAAAAAAATCACATTTCAGGTAAGCTTAGGATGTAGTCAAGAACATGAATCAACATTTGGAGTGGGTGAGCCAGAATTGTTTTTGTGTAGTGTGGGCAATGCTAATTAAGAAACTTCACATAATAAGCTGGTGGTAGGTTGGCTTCTGTTATAGATTCTGCAGCTTCAGCAGACTGGCACCATGCAAGTCATCAACAAGGATGGAGTGACAGGGGAGGAACAGCATTAAAAATGGAAATGGAAGAAATAGAGGCTAAGCATGAAGATAAAATGGCATTGTTTAAAAATGATGGGGATGAAAGGAAGAATGTCACCCAACAAGAAAGCGAGTGGCATCCTTTGTAAAACTGTATTGACTATCTATCTGCAAGAGGTCATTTGTCTTCTTTTCCCTTAGAAAAATTATTACAGCACCCAATCACTTTTTTCTAGTCAAAGTATAGTTCACTTTGATTGTGGGAAGTGATTCTGACATTTAGCAGCCAAACACTGGTGTGTACGTCTGTCACACATAAGGCTCACTGTGAAAGTGCTGGGAAATGAAGAGCTGAGAACTAAGGCTTTAAAAAAGTGCATGGGGAAAGAAACTACCTGTTGTAGTGGATGATTAAGATGAATATATAAGAAAAATGTTACAGATGCTTTGGAGAGCAGAGGGGAGAGCCTTTTTAATCCAGTTATCACTGCAACAGCGGGTTTTCTATTCATGTAGCAGGTCCTAACACCTCTGGGAACATATCATGGCTCTCTACTGTTAATTATCATTTCCTTGAGAGAACCTTGCTGTTTATCAATGTTAAGCCATCAGCAATATGAAACACACTTCAGTCTCCAAATGAAGGCAAGGTATACTCCTGTTTTGAATATGAAAATCTGTACCTGAAACCAAGCATGGTTGATGTTCATTTACAAGCACTCTTTTTTTTCAATGACAAAGTGCCTTTAGTAGACTTCTAGATGTGTTTTTAATTCTTACAAAGTATGAGGTCTTATTTATTCACATAAAAAAGCTTAATAAAAAGACATTATCAGTCTGTAAGAAGATTTTTTAAGCAGAATATCAAAGAAATTGAAATTAAATGGGTGGCACTGATGGGTTTTTCATTGACTCTATGAGAACAGAATTAATCTATTTTCAATATATACTTTTGGAAAAGGTAGCAATCAGAATAGCAGATGTAACTCCCTCAAGGACAGGTGTCACATGCTTTATAATAAGGATGTCACAAGGTCATCTACAAGCACCAAACTCTTGGTATACCCTATATTGAGTTACAAATGCAGAGCATATTCACAGTTTCTGATGACTTTGTATTGTTTTTAATTTCCATTCACAGACTGGTAATAATCCATACAAGTCCAGAAAAGTCTATGAACATATTCCCTCTTGTTTCCCCACAACTAGTCTAAACTAAACTTCAAGAAAATACTTGATTTACCAGTATCTGGCACACTTATATAAAATACTGTGTCATTTGTCACCGTGGCTTGTAATCTGAAAATCTGACTGGAGAAATGATGGAGACCAAAATAGCCTTTTACAGTCTGTGGGTGGCCAAAAAAGCTGCAGCTATATTCCATAATATTCCTTGCTGCTGTGATTTGTTTCTCAAGAGCTCTTGTCAATCCATTTAAAACTCACACTCACATAGACCCAAGGAGAGACATGGAGGTTTGTTCAGATTGGAACTGAATATGCTTATGCATTAAAATCCCTCTTTTCACATGTACACAGCATATTAGCAATTCTATACGTTCTATGTGAATTTTACTTTGAATTTCTGAGCTTTTCAAATAATCTCAAAGCTTGGAGAATTTAAACTCATATACATTGAAAGCAAACAGCAGAGAATCTCAAAGAAGCCAGACTGTGAAGTTCATAGCCTTAAATTCATTCCTTTAATCCAAAATTTTACATGCAGCTTGCACATCATATTCAGTACTGTTATTATTTATGCCAGTCTATAATTGGCTTGCATCTCATCAATGGGTATTTTTAACCTATAAGACAATTTGTATAAAATTATAGCAAATGATTTTAACTGGTTTCAGGGAAATTATCTATGTTATCTGCCTTAGTAATTAATTTATTAAAATCAGTTATCACAAATTAGAAAGGGAAAGTAACAAATCATAGTCTATAAATAGTAGAATCTAAGAAAATTATCAATTATTTTTTTCATTATTATCCTCAATAAAAAAAAAACCTTATCTCTGCATTATCACAATTATCCTCTTTTTTCACCGAAAGAGGATGAAATTGCCCTCTGGGCATTTAAAAATCAGTTTTACACATTGCAAAGTTCAACACTGTTTTTTTTCCCAATGGAAACTAAATAACTGCTAAAAGACAAGTGTCGTTTTAAAAATAACTAACTTACACTCTGTAGCTCTATAAGACAACTAAAAAGATGAAAGATTACTAAGTATGTGGAAGAATTTCATTCTGTTATCTTCACAATTTTTGAAGTGGTAGTTAAAATAGGAGATGGTGGAATTCAAATATGGGATGTAATCTGCAAATAAGTCAATTGATTAAAGCATTTTGAAATATATGTGGATACAGCCATAGTTTATAAAACGGTTGCTATGTTTCTGTCATTAAAGATCATTAGCATATACTTGAGACAATATTTGTGGATGGACTAAAAGTCACAGATTTGCCCAAAAGTTGAAACCACTCTGCAATTAAGGTATTAAGGCTTAGGTACAAAATTATGCCTGTTACAGATCATCCCTGACAGATGGGTATTAGGAGATCGTCTGCCCAGCATCTTCAACCTGGCCCATGTGTCTGCCTGTGGGAGGATGAAGAGAGCAATGACTATTTAATCAGCAGATGCTTTCAGATGGCTTGGTACTCTTTTCACACTCCTAGCTCCCAGTCAGGGAGAGGGGATAAAAAGGACCTTCTTCTATGGCTGCCAAAGAAATGGAGAGGTGGTTCTGCCTATGGGTGAATGAGGCAAGCCTTCGCGCCTGGAGCCACCACAGCATCCCTCCAAACCTTCAATAGTAAGGGCAGCTGCTTTATCTCAGATTTTCTTCTTCAGTACCACAATAGCAACCTGGTGCTCTGTGAATGAATTGTGTTTGCTGTAAATGCAAAGAATGGCTGCTTCACTGTAGAGAAGTGGATGTAGGTGTCTCTTGGTGTGAGGAACGTGATAGATGTATATAGGCTGAACACTGTGCTGATGCTCAGTGCACACAAAAAAGAAAGAAACTGGCCTAGTTTGACTACCCTGTAAAATCTAAGTAGTTTTCTCCCATGATGCATGTGGTTTACACACATGTCCTACATCTAACCCTAGGGAAAACCATCTGGGCTGTGGGAGTTACACCATTTGCTGATGTTTTCTCAAGAAACTGACCCCAGCTCAGAACTGTGTGACACACTGCATTTCTGCATTGGTGAGTCAAACATTCTGGATCCTTAGCCACCAAATAATCAGCATTGATCTTCCATCAGGTGGACAGTCTTGAAGTTTTGGTTTTTTCCCTCCCTCTCCTAGTCAGCTCACAGCTGCTAAATAGTTCCCAGCACCACTGTGTGCTTCTCCCACCACACTTTGGTGACATCTGATGAAGATGAACATGGTTCTTTCTCAAATCTCTCTCAATAGTCCAGTTCGTCAAAGACTCTGGTCTTTGCTCAGCCCCGACCTAATGCTGCACAGCCCTTTCTTTTCAGCACAGCCTCTCCCTGCCTTTCGGCTGTCTTCCTTAACAGTCTGTCAGAAAAGGCACCTGGGTGGTTTTCCATGGTTGGTCAGGGACCAACATAGAGATGAAGGACAGTAGCAGAAATGCAATTAAAAGCACAGTTTTGGGATTTTTGTATATGGTTTTTTTTTTTAAACAGACTACTTTTAGTCACAACAAACATGGTATTATCTACTAAGCTAGCCTTCGGGTGATATCCCACAAAACCTAATGCTGTCTGCTACTTCTCTGCTTCAGACTGATACAAATGACATAACTAACACAGCTTCATATGGTTCCCTTATCCATACCTTGGTAGGAGCATGCTTGGGGGCTCCTCTGGCTCGATGCGCTGCTCCAGAACAGCTTTTCTGAGAAGGTTGCTGCTGAGGGCTCTGTAAGACATACGCTTTCCTGGGTAGTGTCAGGGTGCTGCAAGGCTTGATGGCTCCCTGGGGACGGGGCTGGTATATTGACAAAGTCATGTCCAAGGCCAAGCTGGGAAGACAACCCACAGATCAGGGTCCAATTCAGTGAGGTCCATGGCCAGGCACAGGCATGGTTATGAGAGAACTGCAAACCTACAATGTGTGCCTGTGTCCTACAGCAGGGACTGGTGGCCCCAGGTGGAGCTGAAATGTGGCTGGTCTCATGGGAAGGGGTGAGGGTCCAGGGGAGGCTGGGTGGGGACAGTGAGGACTAGAAGTGCCCTTAGGGCCCTTGCAGTTGATACAAATCAAAAAAAACGCTTCACCTGGCTGCCACTTTTCTGAAGTACCTCTACTTCAGGATATTCCTACTGCAAAGGAATGGATTTGGACTATCTACCTTTACTTGTTTCATAGTAATAATCTGTCTTCCAAGTATTACCTCTCTATAAATATTACATATTGCTGAAATATTTTTTTTAGTAATGATTTCCAGTAAAATGAAGGATGGAATAAACCTGGTGTTTTTTTCAGGTTATAGATGAGATCTGCTAAAACTAAGAATGACATCTGCATCGTTGTACTCCCAAATCAGTGCTCTGGTCTTGCTGCCTGCATTATCCTCCCCCTTCCTGGAGGGAACTCCACTGACCCGGGCATCTGTGGGAAGGCTTTATTAACACTTACAAACGGGGAAGAAACAAAATGAATGTCTTATATATAAATTTAACCAATCATTTTAGCAATTCCTTGATAATTATTTCTGTGGGGGGAAAAATAACAGCGAGAACAATGTTGCAGAGTCAAGACTTCAAATCTTGATACTGCATTTAATGTTCCATTTTCTGTAGAAAAAAAATATACCCTATTTTCTGTTATAGGTGACTTGGAAGTTGAGTTCAGATGTTCAGCTTCCCTCTGAATTTCAGTTGGATGATTTTTGCAAATTTTCCTGTTTTGTGCCCACTAGCTTTTCAGTTTCTCATAAAGACATTTTTCTTTCTTTATTGCAAATATGTGTGTAAAAATAATTTATTTATTCTCTTCTGTACATATTTAATTATTTTAGTAGACTTTGTGCTATCATAATGAAAGGTTGACTGAGGAAAAAATTAAGTACTATTTTAATAAACCGAATTATTTATTGCTTTTGGAAGAGTAAATTGGCTCTTAAGTATATTCTAATTCTATTTCTCACTTAGTAATACCTCTCCAAAATGATCTGATATTATCTGCAGATGTGATGAAAATAGTCATAAGTTCATATATATTCAAATATTAATTGCAGCTTGTTATGATGAAAACAAACCACTTGTTAGTATGAAATAGTTGGACACTGTAGTTTTTATAGGTTAATTAGCCTTCAACATGGGTCTCAACTTTAAAAAAAAGGAAAGAGAAAGTAAACATACATCTCAAAGCAATCTTATTTTTCAGTGCAGTTGTTACTGGGAGACTAAGTATAAGTGGGTCACCAGTCTGTCACAAACTTACAAAATTCTTAGCAAAACCCATCACGGGTAGGGTTACATGGCTATGAAATTAATATGAATTCATGGCTTTTTTTCAAGTGACACTAACCAGTGAACTACATTTTATGCCAATACTAATATGAATGCTTTAAAGAAATGTTAACTCTGTACTTTGCATAATTGTTAAAAGAAAATATTGAGTTAACATTTGAGGTTGAGATACAATTTTTTTTTTCCATTGTTGATTAATAGCTCTTAAATTAAACAAACATGAAACCCCAGAATTTGCATAAAGTTTGATAAAAGGCAGCAAAGTTTTAAACATATGCAATACATGAATTTTAGAAATTAAATCATTGTCAGATTTATCAGTTATGTCAGACCAGAAATGGGGATAGAGTTCATTTTTATTTGGTAGGAAATGCTGTGTTGTTGGTAAAATACCTCAAAACTTTACAGAGAAATAAAAAATCAGAAAAACTCCTTTCACATCAATCCAACCTTTGTAATATTTTCTTATTTTATTCAATATAGTGAAATTCAAAGTAACTCCAAACCAGAAAAAATACATATTTTCTTTTCTGATACTATCAGTTTATTTTGACGGTTACTTCAAAACACAATTCTGTCAAGCTGACTTGGTCCCACAGTGGCTCTCCACCAAAATGCTTTTGATAAATTGGCTTGTCTGCAATGTAAGCATTCTGCCAAAAAAGAAAAAAAAAATCAGACTAATCTATTCCTAAAAAAAATCAGAAAGTCTATGTACCAGTCTATGTACCGCTCATGCAAGCTGTTTTGACCGATTGGCATGTGAATCCAAGCTAGTATTGATGGGTGCTGATATATATCGAAGCTTCTCTGTGCCCTTGTATCAAACTGAAGGCTGGAACAATCACTTGCAGCAGCTCCTGTACAGAAGTTGATGTACAGCTGCCAATAGATAAATCATTTACTTTCAACACCTGTGCTGGCTACTTCCTAGAGGTTTTACATTAGCCTGCTGCCTCCCTCTCTGCAGAGAGAAAAGACTATTAACCTGAAGCCATTTCATGGACAGAAAGACACATTCTGACAAACTGAAATACTGAGAAAAAAAAACATCAAAGCTGAAATATGGCAGTTCTCCTTATAAAGATTCTCTCTGATAAAAATAGAGGGGTTCAAGGAACTGCCACAGACTTAATGTGTTCTTTGTATTCTTCCTGGTACATCAGGCAAAAGATTCTGTCTGGCTTTTATGGTTCTCTTGCTTAATTACGGTTTTTGCTTGTGGCTTCCTCTGGTCACAAAATGGTTTAATGCTCCCAGATCACAGAGAAGAATCACTTAGGAGATACTCCACAGTCTCTTGTGATTAAGCACTTTATTAAAACTACAATCCAGACATGAAGATCCTGTGGAGATGCTCCGAAGACTGACATTTGGAGCTGAAAAGGATCTTAGAAAGCCTCTTACATCTGTCTGGCAAACTCAGATTTATTCCCATCGACCCTCCTGAACTTGATATTCTAGTCTGGGCGATAATCCAAGATCTTTCATGAAACTGAGTTCCCCCAAGCCTCCTTAATATTGCTAGCTAGCAATAATGGGCCTTAAAGTCTCAAGACAACCTGAGATCTTTCAACCCTGAGCTATTCCCATGTTACAGGCTTCACTAAGCTGCATACTGCTCAAATAGTAACAGCTGAGGTGCTGTCTTCAGTCTGATTTCTTTTGATATCATAGTCAGTGAGTCTCTCCTGTCCACTGTGGCTCATTCAGAGCCTGAAAACGTGAGGATTTATTTACACGTTGTACCCAGCTATGTCTGAGACTACATCTAAGAAGGAAAGAGCAATAGTACAATAGAGAGTTCTTCAGGGAACTGGGAATAACAATGGTAATATTTTTTAATGGCAGAAGGTGAGGGTCATAGAGAGCTGTGTGCATGCATGCACATACACAGTATGAGCCCCTAAAAATCAGCAGTCAGGGGTCTAATGTTCTGAATACAGCAAAATATTGTAGTTGTAAAAGAACTCTGAAGTACTGAATGCTAAATTTTTAGAGTTAATCTCGCTAGGTATCTTTAATTCACCTGTAAATAATATATAAAACCATTACTTAAAAGAAGGTAGACAACATAAAGAATATTAGGGATCTGAAGAAAAGATTTTGTGTTTTAACCATCACAACCCCAGTGTCAATTTATGTTATCTATGTATGGTAAATCTATACACAAATATCTTTCAAAAAATTGAAACGCCACATAGAACAAATCAAGTCAGAAATGCTGAGAATATGTGGACTTGTGATAAAAAAAATGTAGTCTTAAAAAAAGCAAAGGGAAAAGATATTAAACTTAAGTGCTCTTATGGGCTCATTCCATACCAACAATGGCAATCCTACCTGCAGGCTATGGTGGGCATTCCCCAGCATCTGTGAGAAATTCACTTTATTGCATAATCTCAGGATTGAGATGTCTCTAATTTAAGAATTAGCAAAATAAAAAAAAAAAAGAAGACAAAATTCCTCATTCTTTTGAAACTTCCGATTATAAATTTCTTAAGTGTTTCTAAGAATATATTTCAGCTTTTGAAAGCAATATCTGCTCATCATGCATGACACTGATATAGTTCCATATAGTTGTGTCTTAGATGAGAATTAATTCTTTCAGATTAGAAACTGGACATTCATTCTGGATTATCGCTCAACATTATTACTGTGCAGTTCATAAAACAATCCCACCAATTCCATTAAAGAAAAAATATTGAACCCCCCCCAAAATCACAGTTACTACTGGTCCTCTAAATCAATACTATGAAAGTCTTTTTATCCATTAGAAATTTTACAGAGAAGTCATCTAGGTGTATTAGAGAGTTCCCTATAGTAAGAACATTACTAAAAGAAACAATACTCAGTGTGCTTTGTGTAACAGCACTTAAGACTGATGAAAGAAAAGAAACTCTGTTCCATTATTATGTGTGGATTAGAATGTAGAAATTTCTGCATTAATATTTTTTCACATGCTAAAAATTAAGAGGAAAGCCCATATTTGTTTCTATAATTTTGATTCAATGGAAATTATTTTCTGCTCACACATAATTGCCTGATGGTTTGGATGAGGGAGGTATTAATATACTGATTTATGTAGTCCAGGGATGGAAAGCCTGGTCCCATGCTACACGGAAGAGGAGGTTAACATGAAACCCTCACCTGTCATACCATTTCTGATTACCAAGCAACAGTCTTCCTGTTTCAAAAAGATCACATTTTATAGTAAAAATGAGTGTTTCAAAAGAATTTCAATTAGCAAAAATGTCCACTTGTTTCAAAGTGGAATGAAAACAAATCCCCAAATCTCAGAAGCTGCTATGAAACAGAATTCTTGTCAGCTCTGCTATTACCCACAGAGGGCTTTGGATCAGACCCATTATCCCTTTAATCTCTTTATGTCTTTCCCATGAGCAGAGGACAAAAATGAAAACAGAAAGCTCTGTGCATCAGTGACCTAGATCAGACAACGGAGTTAGTAGCTAGAACAGTAAAATATCACTGCTCAAGTCCTCCTTCTACCAACAAGCTGTGCTATACTCTGTCACTACATAGTGGGAAAAGAGAACACAAAAGGAAAATAAGTAGAGGAAAAAAATAGTATGTGAACATCTATTTTCTTCTAGATAAATGTATTTTATGAATATTTCTATTCAGTGGCAAACCGTGAAATGCTGGAAGCACCACTTTCTCCCAGCTCCCAAGTTTGTTTCCTAAAAATCTACTGAAAACAACATAAAGCAAAGCAAAAGTCTAGCAAGCTGTGCTTTGGAACTGCTTGTGAAAGACAGGAGTACCCTTCCCCTTTCAGAATGGGGCAGCGCCGGTTATCTTCCAGCCAGGTTGGTAGCCACTATAGCAGTTCCTGTAATTTACTGGCTTAGCTCATTGACGTCTGTGTGGGTGTTACTGACAGATGTCTAGCATTTTGCAGCGTTTTTCATTCTTAAGGGTCTGAAAACCATTTGTATGTCTTAGCTATATACATGTGCATATATACACGTGTCACTCATGATGGTTGTCGCGGCCCGAAAGGAGCCGTTTAGGACGACCTCCCTCCCTTTGGGACCAATGACCAGATTTGTGATCCACCTGGACTGAATTAAGGTGAAACAACATCAACCAACCAATGTAACAATTTAATAGTAAACTAAACAATCTAACCAGACCAACAAGTCCCGTGAACCACGTCTTTCACGGTTTGGCAAAGAGACGAGGAGAAAGAGAGACAAGGACAGAGACAAAGAAGATATCACCACCTGTGGATCCAGCGGTGTCCCGTTGGTCCTCTTGATTCTTGCGTTTCTGGGTGGATTCCTGCTGTTCCTGGGTGGTGGGGGTTCCCCCTGGCCAGTGAATCCCATAAGTCTTCCATAATTAATTAGTTCTTGTGCCATGTCCCCCCAGGTCGTTTCGGGGGGGCCTCCCCTTCACCTCGGTCGGGGAGTTCGCAACCGATCTTGTAGCTGAACGATGGTGAATGTGACTGTTACACTACCTGTTAATTTTAGGTACATCATGTAATCACTGCAGCAATTCCTTAAATCTAGAACATGAGGTACTCACTGATCACACACTGAGAAGTATAGTAAGGACTGATTTCCTGTTAATGATGATCATTGTGCATTTACTAATTTGATACTTGACGGGCACAGAGAAAGGAATGTAAATGGCTATAGCAGGAAACTGAGAAATTGCTACTAATATTGTGATAATAACAGAGTCACAACTGCCTTGTTATTCAATTTCAAAACCTGTAAGACAGAGATAGTGTCAGTGTTTGTCCTTAGATAAAGGAATTGTATGTGCAGAACACTCTAGAATTATATTTTCATTTTCTGTTTAATACACACTATAAATATTATCACCTCTTGATCTACTTACTTCAAAATATTAACAAAATTAAAATTGTCACACTGTTTTGCCTAAAAGAGTAATTTAATTCAGATGTCATCAGTGATATCTGTTCTCCAACAAATGAGAAAATAGCCAATATGTTACAAGACTTTTTAGAAAGAATTTTAATACAATTGAAGCCTCTCTGTAGATAAGGATTTTGTGTATTGGAAAGTACAAAGAGATAATGAAACAAATAATTCAGTATATGTAGACGCAATAGAAGCCATAAATAAATAATATCACCAGAAGAAAAATGTGCTTTTTTGATTATGCATTTTGCCCACAGCTTTAACCAATATGTGTGCTATCAGAAAACATTCTTTTTTCTAATGAGCAGTATTTATCTCTATCATTATAAAAGCCAGTCAAGATGCACACACATACATACATGTATACACAGATAGCCATCACACAGGTGCAGCTCTACACATAACATTCATGCACGTAAATGCAAAAAATCTATGAATTACATATTAACTCTAGACATGTATAAAACCTTTTTGGTCCTTGAAAAAAAATTCCATGTACCATTATTCTTAAAAGGTATCTGAATTATCCTGAAGTTACACTGACAGAAAATGAGATGAACCAAACCCCTTGACTCTTTCTTTTACTGCCTTCTGTTTTAACCTTGTAAAATGGATGTTGCATTTACAAGGCTTTACTCTTTCTGTTTCCTTTAAGAAAGAAAAATGTTTCTGCAGTACCACTGTCAGAATTCTGTAGCAAGTGCACTCAGGCAATGTCTAGACTGCACAGCAGATGAGCATCCTGGCATGCCTGGGGTCCCAATCCTCCAACGCCCTGATCACAGATGCGTGATGCTTCTCCCCCTGGCCTGATCACCCACTTTCTTACCCATGGAGATAAAGACGTAGGGGAGAGACAAAAGGAGAATAAGGTGAAAGTGCACTTCTAGGTCTGGCTCTGATATTCTCTGGGGTCCTGCAGTGCAAATATAGTCTTGGAGACTCTCCTAATGCCCACTGAAGTCAGTGGGAATTTTTCAAGTAAACACCTATCTCGAATTCTCCATAAGGCAGTAGAGGTTATAGAAAGAAAAACTTTAAAAACATTTAACTGAGAAAAAGTATACTTATGCTAAACCACAAGTACTCAGATTGCCTTAGGCTCTGAGAATTATCAGATTGGTTTAAAACCAAGATCTGTATTCGTTATGTCATACATATTAAATTTTATATTATTTCTGTAGGTCTTTTGATTTTGACCATACACAACAAGCTAAAGCTTGGACTTGGAAAGAACAGCCAGGCAGAAGCTTGAAATATGTGTCATACTCACACAATAGATTTCAGTTTCACCAGATTACAAATTTAAAATGGAATTTTGCTCCATTAAAAAGTTTATCTTACTATCAATATTGTTAATTTTTATATAGCCAACAAAATCAGTGGTAGACTCATTCCTGAATGAAAATTAGTAATTTATCTAATTTCAAAACCCAGTGGTGTTCAGAAGAGTTTGTAGTATTGCTTAATATGTCAAAAATTGCCAAAATAATTTATTTTCAGAGCTTCCAGAGCCTAGTAATATATATGTGATTTTGGTCAAAATTTATACAGTTGCTTCTGTCTGGATAGGTACTTAAATGTTGAAAGTCAAAATACCTCCCAGCTGATGCAACATCTTTTCTAGATTAAGGCCACATCTTTATAAACAATATTTACTATATTTAATGTCTTGTTTGACTTGATTTGATAACTAACGTACAAGGGTCTCAAGCTGTCACACTACTGCCTCATGCTAGCATTGCTAAGGAATCAAATAGTCAAATAGAAGTAAATGTTAAACCCATAAGAGATCTTTTTCTCCGTTTATAAGTTAAGCAAAATCTGCAACTGCTGTGACCATGCATGTTCAATAATTAAAAAAAAAAATTATGATCTTCTCTTTCAGGACAGGTCTCTGAAAAATTCTGAATGGAACAATCTTAAAAAGAGAACACAATATGATTGATTAAAACTTCTCCAGTGACATGGAGCAGCTTGACTGGGCATGGTTTATGACTTTATTAATGCAACATATGTACTATTTTAATTTCAAATGCACTATTTTAATTTAGGGAAAGCCTTTTGTAGTAAGTAGCAGTCCCTAAGTACTTGCCCATAAGACTGCTTACGGCAGGCTGCCTAAATTACATGAGGATAGTCTTCATCTCAGTGCACAGAAATACTCTTTTTATTAGTACAACCAATTAAAACTGAGGTATTGTATGACAGCTTTGGAGATTGTTAATAATTAGAATCCAGCAAATGGCTGCTGTATCTTGATTCTGATCCTTGTACAGTCATACTCATCTTGAGAGTATTTCAGATTAAAGGTAAAGGGAGAAGAAGGAAGATTTGATTTGAATCCATTGCCTCTGGGAAAATGGCAGTGGAAGAAGATGAATAGTATGTTTCTTCCCTGGGGACTTGCATATAGTTGTGTTATAGCCAACACTAAAACTGTTAGATAAAGGAATCATTAATAATTCAACTTCAAGACAGGAAGTTAAGTTTTTCTGCAGACGCTGAATAACTGGTACGTGCCCAAAGAGAATTAGGTGGCATTAGTCATAAGTGGCTAGAATCTTCTTTGCACGACGATGGAAGAAATCACAAGATGCTATCTACCAAGTGGAGTGAGGTGGATGGGAAAGTATAATTGGTTTTGGTATGTAATGTTATGCCTTCCCATAGGATCTTCCACCTTTGGATTTTTATGAAGACCTACCAAGAATTAAGGAAACGATCCTACAAGTTCTTTTCAAGAGACATAATTTTGAATACATGTGACACCATTTCTGAACCATGGTTGTTTACATCATTAGGATAAGGACAAACCCGAAGACTTGTAGGATTTGGAACTACAATGGCTGCTTTGCTTCTAGTAAAAATGGCAAACTGCCATCAGATTGAGGCTTCTTTAAGGTACCAAATGGTTCAATTTCAAAGCAGAATATAATTATCTCACAGCTACTCACTGGAATTTCTGGCATGAAGTAAACCCGAAAATATCTATACAAAGTTGGATTAAATATGCATAAGTGCCTACAATGTGAAAACCCATTCCTTACAGCAATCCATCTTGCCAACACCTTTTTTAAATTTTGCACGTATACATAGCTAGTGGATCATAACAGAGGTTGATAACAAACCAGTAAGAACTTTAATACCTAGGGAGGAGAAAAAAACCCAAACAAAATCATCCCATTAAAATTGTAGGAGATAACATTATTTCTCAAAAGTGGTGAGAGGGTTAGGTGAGCAATAATTACTTGACAGTAAAAGCCATATTACTTTCAAATGTAGTTCCATTTCACATACCTAACTTTGAAAGCAAAATACCTCATCAGTAGACTCTCTTAACAATTCTCTTTATTACTTCAGGAAGTGTATCTTACTGTTTTCTATACAAGATTTGGACCTCTTTTCACAACTATAAGTAGCATTACTGTTCACTAGACCATAGAAGCCCACCTCCCATTTCTTTGCCCTGGGCTCATATTAAGAAGGGAGCACAGATAAACATACTATTATATTATTAAACATATCCATTGATTATATAGTGATTTTTAAACAATATCCTTGAACGCCCTCTTTGGAAAGATGGGCAAATGTAATGAAAGACAAGCAGAAAAGATTTTCCCTGGGTTTCCAAAATCTGAAGCATGGGAAAAAGCTTAATTTGTCACATTGCCTAAGGATGTGAAAAACCTTAGTGCAAGGCAAAATACTTGATGTCCCACATTGTAGAGGGTAACTCTCATGAAGAGGTGGCTGCCTATATTGAGGGGCTTTCTCAGAACTGTGGTACTATTTCAAATCTGAAAAGCTTTGGACCGTGATGGGGATGTGATCTGAGGTGGTCTGATAAACTGACAATTTGTAAAAATAGAACACTTTGCGAATTCAAAACCAGATCTTCTTTATTTTTCCCTTGACAGCTATGAAAACAGAGGGTTGTGAATGCACAGTTAGTTTCATGCCAGTATAAGAAACCAGTTCATTGAGATGTTAGCAATAACAGACTCGGTCCCATGACAGTTATGCTGAAAAACAAAATTCGAGCTTGTATCTATGGATGTTACTAATCTGTGGAAGGGAATTTTATTCAGTTTGTCATCTAAAGCTCTAAAGGGATTTCCATACATATTTATTTAACTATAAGTATCTTGTTTGTTCTTTCCAGAAACTAGCAGTTAGGACTAGAAAAGGCATAACAGAGTGTGGGGCTACACCTGTTTGACTCCAGTGAACCAGCTACTCTGGTGATAAGGGGTGTTCAGCATCGATCTGGTGGCTGCCAGGGTGGAATGCAGTCTGCAGGATGCAGGTGCTCTCATCTCACTTCTGCCCATGATCCCCACTGTACTGGGGAGTCCACACATTCACTGAGGAGGCTAGGATGAATACGTCTCAAGCTACTATTGGCTTTCGCAAAGAAAGACAAAATGATCCTGACAACCGTGAGGTGTAGAAGGCAGCATCTGAACATGGTTTAGGTTATGGCCCATTCTCTGCATCATTCAGTAATTTTACTAGCAGTTTTAAACTGTCAAGATAATGAGTCCCTGTGAAAGATATGTTATCCTGGGATAGGATATTGTGTTTAGCTAAAGCATCTGGGTTGCACATGGAACGTCAGTGTTTTCCGTAATGAAGGCACCAGAGAGTATGAAATACCACATGGTCTTTCATAGGCAACCCCTATATGTGCAAAAGCAAATAATTGTGGTAACATGTATCTCTGTGTGGTAACATTATAGTGATTGTCCTTGTATCAAAGGCATTAGAACATGAATGCTTGCCAACCACTGTTATAGTGATACCATAAAAATCTCCATTGATTTTTTCTTCTTTTTTTGTAGCATTCTCGGTTATATTTTATGTGCTAACTCTTGGAAAATTCAATTTCATTGTGATCATCTGCGTAATATTCCATGTTACTGTCTGCTAACAATGCAAATAGCTCACATTTATCATGGCCTTCCAGTCAAATTAACAAAAAAGCTGTAGTTGTGGAAATCAGTGCTTTTTCCAGAAACATTTAGGAATGCTTGTCACATATCTAGTTTGCATTTCTATCACATGAGGATTTTGAAATTCTGTTGGCAAGTATGGATCTGATTTATTGCTGTGTATAGATGCTCAGGTAAAAGTGTTTAGATATGAAGGTAATAGGTGTCATGAAAATAGTCCTAAGTAAACAGATTGATTAGAAAATTTGACTTCTACAAGCAAGCAAACAGGAAAGAGGTTGAGTCATTGGTCTTAATTTTAGCACAAAGTTGTGCTATCCAGGAAAGGCAAGAAGAGCTTTTGTGTGTAGAAAGGATGGGGGAAAGAGAATTAAAGCACTCTCTGAAGAATTGAAATATGAATATGTTTCTGTACCTAACATATGCATCAAGAATGAGAGCCAATTTGGCTGAGAAGATGATGTAAGGTAATGTGCTGTTGAAAATACCATAGAATGAAAAGCAAGAATAATCATCAGTCAGTCACCTAGCAATAGTCCAGACAAGCAAAAAGCAACCGTGAGCACTGATAATATGCCACATACCTCACTTTATGCCTATGTTTCTCATTTTGTTTATTTGCATATCACCTATTTGTCTTTTTCTTTTTCTGATCTTTGTTTGTGCTTGGGATGTTTCATATGAGAGCACCTGATCTCAAATGAGTCTTTGGCCCTTTGTACAACTTCCCTTTTTTGCTTGAAATCTTATGGTAGTGATGAAAAAGAAGAAAAACATTGACGTGTAAAAATAAATATGCACATATTTTTTCCTCTTTACAGAAAGTCAGTAAGTGCCAGGTAATGGAACAGGAATGTTCCAAACCAACTGGAGTCGGCTGGACTTCAGTGAGCCTGAGTTGGGCTCTGGAGGCTAACATCCACATTTTAAAAAGCAACTTTTTCCTTTTCTTCTATTTCATATTACAAATTTTGTAAGTCATCTCATCTTAGATTTTGAAATCACAATATTCTGCAAGACACATTCCTACCTAACAAAAACAGCAAGAACAGTCAGAAATGCTGTTTTGTCCTATCTGTAGAGCTAGCAGTGTGACAGGAGATGCCAGAATTTCTCATGAAGGTATTTCTAGGTTCTTTTTTCATCTGCAGCCTGAATGGAGGCTGTATTAATAGGTTGTATTAATCTTTGTATTAAATATTAGACTTTAAAATAAAGCTTACCATTATATCGGTACAATGTCAAAGCCTAAGGACTCTGGAGGGACTAATAACTGAGACGTGGTGTTCTTTCAAGCTTCCTAGTATTGCTGCAGAACAGATTACTGCAATAGTTCCCTCTCTGTATATTTAAGCAGTGGCTTATGCCAGTGAACAGTGAGAAAAGGCACATTCTGTATTATCGCCACTGTTTCCAGCAGCCTAAGGTACACACGTACTACAAGTTATTTAGCTTGCCAGCTCTTTTTTAGGTCCTGGTCCCAGGATTATTCATGATACATGAGCATTAGCTCACTCCCAGGCTCTTTTCTGTTATGAAGCAACAGTTCCTACCAAAACAAAGCCTGGGCATGGTTTGTTCAGGAGGTACCTTCCAGTTGGCAATTTGGAAAGCAGTGACTCAAGTCCAGCTGCCGTGGCCCTATGCTGTCCTCCCACATGATGCCAGCAGGCTGTGCATCCCACACTCCTGCATGCCCCTGTGCCGCACCTCACCGTGTGGACATGCTTCAGGTTCACAGCATAAAAACTCTGTTGCTTTGGAAGGTAGGACAGGCCTTGCATTGCTTTCAGACCGAGGAAAAAAACCCACACACAAGTAGAGACTTGTGTCATAGGACAACAGTGGCAGTCCTTGAGGCCCACAGAGAACCCACCACCAAACTTTTCATAGTTCAAGTGGAGCTCCCAGTCCACACAGCCTGACTAAGGATCTGCTCCTGGAGAGAGTATGCACGTTCTTTAGGATGTGGCTTCAAAAGACAGGCCGCAATATGCCCTAGTGGCCTCTGTAAAAATATTATCAGCAGCTCTGTTACCCATTGTTTAGATCACAAAACAGTATATTGTGCAACTCTGACTCACTTACAGATAGTGTGTTAAATGGTAATAATAATGATAATAATGATAATGATAGTGAATAATAAGAGTGACTAACAATAGTCAACAATAATAGTCAATAATAATGATAGTCAAAATAATAATAGTCAACATAATAATAATAATAACAATAATAGTAATAATATATTGGGTTTTCTTCCCTTAATTTCTGGGCAGGATATACATACTAGGCTGAAGAACCCAAGCAGATTTAAGCCTTGGTCTTCAAAGAGTGTTATAGTCTTTTGACAGACTGTTCTCTTCTACAGATTTCACTATGACTGGAACAATGTATCTTCAGGATCCAGGCCATTGAATCACTTCCCTCAAAAAGTATGGTTTTATTCATGTATATCATGGAATATATGCTTGTTCCTGTTCAGACAAATATGTATTAAAGAAAAAAAGAATATTAGGACTCTTTAGTAACATAAATTGTTAACTAGTCTTTGATCCCTCAAGGTGACCCTACACATAATATTCATAATACCATGATTTTAGATCCCAGTTATATACTATCACATAGCAGATGGTGTAGAGTCCATCATGAGTATTGCTGGAGTTTCCTGAAGTCTACAGCTACCTCTTGTAGTCTACTATTCATGGAATCATAGGACAGTCCAGGTTGGAAGGGAGCTCAAAAGATCATCTGGTCCAGCCTTTCATGGGAAGGGGAGTTTAGATGGGATTATTGAGCACCCTGCTTATTCACTTCACTATTCATTATTCACCTCAATGCTCAATAATGGAAGATAAATCCTTACCACCAGTGTATTCTAAGCAATACTTCCAAGTCTCAGTTGCATCCCATCTTTTGAAACATAGGTTTCTGTTTTGTTGTTGTGCTTAGTTTAATCGTTAGTCTGTTTATGGGGCTGCCTTTGCATTGTTTGACCAGGTTGTCACAGGTGAGGAATAGCTGCAGTTCAGAGCTGTGAGTTCTTGGCTGACCTGAGTATTTAGCCATTTCCATTTAATTTATACACCTGGAATCAGAGGTAACATTGAAAATTTAGGGCTTAATCCCAAAATTATTTTTTATCAAACACATTAGTGTCAAACTCAATACCGTACATCAACAACCCCTTTTAAAACATATATTATTAAAAGCTTCAGGTGAGTGAGGATAATTCATGCTTTTAACTGCAGCATAGACAACTTTACAAAATATGCTGAACATATTTCAGTTGGACTCACTATGGCAATGCCTGAGGTTTCGATACAAATTCACAACTACAAGACATACATGGCACTGATGAATTCACTCAGTGACAGGCTGAAATGAAGAACAGAGGTGAAATTTCAAAATGTGAAAGGTTTCCAATTTGTGTCTGTGTCTATTAATAAGTCCATTGATAAAAATAACAAATGCTATTTCCAGGAATGATGCAAAAAGAAATCATCTCTTATCTGTAAGAGTAAAGCAGAATCATGAGAAAACCAGAGAAGAAATTAGTTATAACTATCAGCTCCACTGAATTCATTAAATCACAGAATCATTAAGGTTGGAAAAGACCTTCAAGGTCAGCAAGTCCAATTATCAACCCAACACTACCATGTCCAATAAACCATGTCTCGAAGTGCCACATCCACACATCTTCTGAACACTTCCAGAGATGATGACTCCACCACCGCCCTGGGCAGCCTGTTCCAATGTTTGACCACTCTCTCAGTGAAGAAATTTTACCTAATATCTAGTCTAGACCTCCCCTGGTGCAACTTGAGGCCATTTCCTCTCATCCTATTGCTAGTTACTTGGGAGAAGAGACCAACACCCTCGTCGCCACAACCATCTTTCAGGTAGTTGTAGAGAGCGATAAGGTCTCCCCTCAACCTCCAGTTCTCCAGGCTGAACAACCCCAGTTCCCTCAGCTGCTCCTCATAAGACTTGTGCTCCAGACCCCTCACCAGCTTCGTTGCCCTTCTCTGGACATGCTCAAGCACCTCAATGTCCTTCTTGTAGTGAGGGGCCCAAAACTGAACACAGGATTCGAGGTGCGGCCTCACCAGTGCCGAGTACAGGGGCACAATCACTTCCCTACTCCTGCTGACCACA
>NW_010531173.1:0-999 GCF_000687285.1 Phaethon lepturus | reverse complement strand
CTTGAGCTGGCCTATCGATTTCCCTCCCAACTCTGTCACACCAGCCCTAGGCTCATCTCTAGTGGGCCTGGTTTTATCCCCTTTCCCCTTCAAATCTAGTTTAAAGCCCTCTCGATGAGGCCTGCCAGCTCGTAAGCAAGAATCCTTTTCCCCCCTGGAAACAGTTGCACTCCATCTGCTGTGAGGAGGCCCGGTGCCATGTAAACCGTCTCGTGGTCAAAAAAACCAAAATTCTGCCGATGGCACGAGCCTCTGAGCCACATGTTAACCAGGGGTGTTTTCCTGTTGCTTTCAGTGCTCCCCCCGTCACTGAAGGGATTGATGAAAAGAAAACCTATGCTCCCGCTCCATCAACCACTCGCCCCAGTGCTCTGAAGTCCCTTTTAATCGCTTTTAGACTTCTTTGCATAACCTCGTCACTGCCAACTTGCATAACCAACAGCAGGTGGTAATCGGTGGGCTGTACCAGACCAGGGATTCTCCTAAACCAGGGAGTTTCCTATGGTCCTAATGGTTTCCTAAACAATCAAGAACAGGAAATTTCCACATAATCCCTGCCAGATTCTGTGTGTCTATGGGACCTGATTTTTAATTCTGGGAATTAAGGAATAAGTTATTTTTATAAGATTAAATACATGAAAGTAAATTGTTGAAACTGAATATCATTATTAATCCTACTATCCTGAACTTCTCTTTGTCTTACACATATAATCCTTTGAGGAATGAAGTATTTTGGGGCTTTGACGCCAGAATACTGTGACATGTATGTCTGGATGTCATAAACGTGTTTCAACTAATGGAAAAAATAAATACATATGCATCATTTGGTTTAGATAGGAAAAAGGGAGAGTTGCAACATTCAGCAAAATATGAAAGCAGCCATTTGTGGACTACCGTGAGATATCAAGAAGGAAAACAAAGTATTTTCCTAGAGCTTCCTTGTTTTCAGGCTATGCTAGAATAGTGATAGAAAACTTTTTTTGCTTAATTAAATACTGA
>NW_010531172.1:4578-66069 GCF_000687285.1 Phaethon lepturus | reverse complement strand
CGTCTGCTCCTGCGCCTTTAAGATTTCCTTCACCCTCCTTAATTATGCATTTTCTTCACAAATGCACATTCTTTTCTGCTGTTCACAGAGGATGGCATGTGGGAAATTCAGGGAAGACACTGGGAGATTTATGTTGAGATGAGATCTGTTTGCAACCACCACCTGGCTCATCACATCTATATTGGAGTTATCATTCACCTTTAACAGCAGTGTAGTTTAGAAAGTCTTAATTCACTTCTGTCAGGCAATCCGATTGTTGCAAAATATATAAATTCTATACACAAATATCATCAGATGATGCAGCAGGCAATCACTGTGGTAATTAATCCCATATTTTTGTAGTTGAAGTAACAATTCTCATTTCAGGATAGAGTTTGAGTAAGAAGAGCCTATCTATATCTGTAAATGAATGATATCATTATTTTGGGAAATGAAAGTTTAAGCTCTGTAAAACATACAATCCCATGGAGATCTCAGCAGAGGAACTTGTACGTGCAGGTGTTTAATGTGATAAGGTACGTTACCATTTATCTGTGTACTTGCAGACAAATATTAACATAGTCATGAATTAAGCTTTTAATCCCTTTTCTTATAAATTGAATATCTTTATTTTAACAAACATCAACAATGCACATTATTGTGCTCCAAACTATTCATTACTATTCCCCACAGTGTACCATTACATGATACGCCATAATACATGTGTTAATATAATGCCAAGCATCTGCTTGAGTATTCCATAGTATATTTCATTCTCTCCCTCTCTCTCTTTTTGTTTAAACAAAGAGACAATCTCACAAAAGACACTTTTTATATAGGAAACCAGAGTCATTCAGCCTCACGCTGGAGAAGGACAGTAACGCAGTACGTGCCATTTTCTGATGACTCAGGCCCGAGTTCCAAGTCTTCAGATTCCTTCACACAGCAAGAAATGGACTTGGGAACAAAGAGAAGGAAGAGGTAGATGTGAGGAGGTGGATTTAACCGACAGTGCTCAGACAGGCTCACCAAAACTTGTGCAAGTTGATTTGTGAGTGGCCTCCGGGTGGCTTCCCTCAGAGCTGCAGTACCGGCAGCCGCCAGCGCCGGCCGCGGGGGAGCAGCATTTACTCAGACGAGTACTAGCGCTCACTGCAGGATCAACCCCTCGGGAAAATTAACTTCAGGTTATTTAGGTGAGTTCTGCTCGGTAAGAGTCATGACCATAGAACTGTTGCATGTATGACCCCTGATCAGAATTGCTGTTGAAGAAATGCTCTACAAATTAACTGGAGATGTAGGGTTTATTTAAAACCCATAGAAAATTGAAGGAAAATACGAAATTCGTCAATGAAAACACCCTCCCCGCAAAAAGCCCCAAACAAACCAACAAACCCAACAAGAAAACCTCAGTCAGGTGGAAATATAACAGTAATGGAACTGGGATTATGAAGAACACGAAGCAGCAGGACTACAATGGTTTTGTTTTATATCCTATTACACCTGTCAATTGTTTCCTACGGCAGCTGACAATAACCAGAATGACATGGACTTGCTATGTGACCTTCTTTAAATAAGTCAGATGTTAGTTTAATATAGCTGCACAGTACACAAAACTGGAAAAAACCACCCCTGATCTACTCACAAGGGTTTAGTTCTTGCTTTACGGGGAAGGGAAGTGGAAAGGGCAGGGCAAGGCAAGGCAGGGTAAGGTAAGGTAAGGTAAGGTAAGGTAAGGCAAAGAAAGGGAAAGAAAAAGCAGTGTTCAAACTATAAGATGGAGCAAATATTATAAGAAAAATGAAATAATAAATACTGCATTTTGATCAAAAGTTAGGCTTGTGTTTCAGTTTCCACAGAAATTCTTATATTGAAAATGTTATTAGTAACCCTTGATGGCTGCAGTTCCTCTTGACTCAAACTACCAAATGCAGTCTTGCAGCTATTTTGCTTGCAAAGGGATTAAAAAATCCCACTTGGAGTCAACCAAAACATCCAAGCAACGTTACTGCCATCACAGAAAGTGGTGCATTTAGCATCTAGCTAGCTTGCTTGTTTTCATTTCGGTAACAACTGTTTTTCTTCTACTCAAGACTGTTAACAAAAATGACTAATGATTGTTACATTAAATGAAAGGTTGTTGTTCCAAAGACATTATCCCAGAGATCTCGTCAATTACTGTAAAGGAATTCTGCTGAAAACATATTCCAATAGTTCAAATAAATTGTAGCTAAGCAGGAAGAAAAGGGAAAATGGATGATGGTATATGGGTTATGTTTTAAAAGCTGTACATTGAGTTTAAACAATTCAGTGTAATCTTCATTATCCCCCAAAAAGCCTTTTGATTGTTTTATTCCTTCAAATGTGCCCTATTTAAATATTTTTCAAGCTTTACATATGGTATCTATGTTATTAGCTCTGTAAAGTGTTTACATGGAGTCTCAAAATGCAATCCTCAAGGCACTGTAATTTACAGAGAAGCTAACACTGTCATAATAACATCTTTATCCTACAACAGATCAGAGCTTAAAGTAATATTGCGAAGTAAAACAAATCCCATTAAAGAAAACAGAACTACCAGCAATAAAATTACAGTACGCTGAATCACCCTTGTGAGAGCATTGTGGAAGCCAGGCTGTGAAAGCCTGCTGAAGTAGAACGATAAGGCAAATGATGGGGATGGGGAGTGAATAGGTTAGGGACCCCGTTAAAAGTTAAATATAGATCCTTTCACCTCTAGGTCACAGGGGAGAATGGAGCCAGACATCTAGATGTAGTAATTAAAGCTTTTTGGTGGCTTCTGTGGAAAAAGTCAATGGTCACACTAAGTCCAGGACTTAATGAGTAGATATGTGTTTTCTGCATTACAAGGAACAAACCACCACAATACCAGAACTTTGTTCCTGCAGCTCCTAGTTTCCTGTGCTCAAACTGCAACATTTTAAAGATTTATTGAGTTTCGTTAGCAAATAAAGCGCCTGTCCCAGTGCACGCAAACAACGAGCAATGAAACGCCACAACTAACACCGCAAGGGAATCATCGGGTTAGTGTGCTTGTCAAAAAATACCTGGCACAAACCCATGATTGTAGTGGCAGGGTACTATCAGGCTTTAGGGGAATAAATGGGATTTCCAGTCTATTTTCTGCTATGTAGTTGTGTCAATTCTAAGGGGGCACTAAGAGCGTCCTCCTATCCCACCACCATTCTGCGAACCATCGTCATTGTTGTCACCCAGGCTGGCTAACTATGTTATACACGGCACCCTCTACTTATGAAATAAATAATTATTTGTCAATGAATTGGGAAGAATTTGGAAAGAAAAAGATGCTTTTAAGTATAAACAACAGTGACTTTATAACTACCACTGCCATATATTTCAAACTGCAGACCAGTTTTTTAATATGTTCATAATGTGTTCTGTTAGCCATTCCTTCTTCAAAGGTATTTTTTTCAGATTTAAGAAGCCAAAGCAAACCCCAGCTGTCTTGAAAAACTACAGTTTTCTCATTTTTAAACAGTTACTTTCCCCTCTTTAAACTGTTGAAAGTTTTGATGAATGTGTCTTCCTGAAAATCAGGAAATAGAATGTGGACAATTTAAAAGAAATTGAATTAGACTCAGGTAGTTCCTTGAAGCTAAAAATGCCACATTTTCTGTCTTGCACAAGTGCGAGCACTTTGACGACACACTATAAGCAACAAATTTATGACCATGCTCAACTACCCTTATCTCAGATATTGAGCAAAATGAAGTCCCCTCTCTGAGCCTCGTGACATTATTAAATGTTTTTCATTTTCCATGTGAAGGAGACCCTTCAGACACAGATACTACCATGATCAAATGGTCTCTGAGATGAGAAAAACAATGACTTATCTCACAGAAAAAAACCCAAACAAAATACCAACCACAAAACAAAACAAAACTTAGCAAAATCCCTTCTCTACCCATTTATCTTACACATAAAGATAAGAAACAGACAAATAAATCCTAACACACTGCTTTTAACATTAGAAATTGGATGACATCATGGCTTTGGGACAATAATAAGGTTGAAAGTTGTAGATACTCATAGAAATTTTTTTTCCTTCTGCAAGTATTTGCAATCCTTTATTTTTCCCCACCATCAATATATAAACAAGCTAACTTATAACATCTACATGCTTAAATCATTATTTTAGAAAAAACCCTCCAGCCAAAGGTTAACAAAGACAAAGGTTGGGAATAAGTTCTCTCCTGTCAAACTGAACTCACAGACACGGAATATGTCAGGCCAGGACCATGGAAGGAGTAAATTTAAAACAAACTAAAACATTTTACACTGAAAGAAAACTTTCACGACCACATGGTATAGTTACAGAGTCCTAAGTAAAAATGAATATTCTAGTGCAGCAGTATTACATATTCATAGGGAGGAATACTTTCATCCTTTGGGTACATATTTCAAGTAAGTGTTGCAATCCTGCAATTAGTCAGTGACTCTGCTGTACACAAGTGTCCTGTACAAGACTTCACTGTATCACAAGTATCCTGCAAGGACCTCGGTGCAATTCCTGACACAGCAGGAACGTGCCCGTGCGTGTGCCAAGGGCCAGTCCGCCCTGTGAAACACCACGGACACTCCAGGGCTGCTGCTGTCCCAAGGCACCTCTCAGAGCACACTCTACCCAGGAGGGCACAAAGATGACCCAATCTCTTTCTCTCTCATGCCAGGGGATGAAACACAAAACTGCTGAATTAATTTTAAAGCAAAAAATCACCATTAATTTACTGCACCAGTAGTTTCAATTTTTTTCCTGTTCACAGACCCTCAAAATTCCTTTAGCAGAGACGGACTCAAACTCCTTCACAGGTGCAGGCTGTATATAACATAGGATTAACTTTTTCAAAATAATTTTTGTTGTTCCCTGAATAAGTCACCCAAAATTTACCAGGAAATCACAGAACTGAAGTTGAAAGCAAACTGAACACCAGTATACTTGTTCTACCTTCAGCACGTGGCAGGCTACAGGATTTCTTCATCAGGGCCTTCATTGTTGAGCCCAAGCAACGATTAAAAAAAAACCAGTTTTGATCTAAAGATTTACAATCCACTAAACCCCCATAAACCTTTCACTAGTAGACAATTATCACAATTTTAAAAATACATTCTTTGTCTCTAGTCTAAATGTGTTTAAGCTGAGCTTCCAGGTACCTAAACTATTTATGCCTTCTCATGTTATTTTAAATTGACTTCTTTAAAAGAGCTTCCCTCCATCTCGTATAGGCACCATACATCCAGAGCATAAAGGAGATTTAGGCCAGTAATTCAGAAGGACAATAATCGTACTACAAGAGTGTCAAGAGGAAGTCAATATGGGTTAGGTTCTCTTGACTTTACTATAATAAAATTATCATTATTCCCTTTTTCTATTACTGCAGTGTCAAGAGGAACCAACCAATACTGGAGCACTAAGGTGAAAACTATAGCACATGGCAAAACACTGTCATACCCAGTTTAAAGATGCTGAACAATGCAGGTGGGGCAGCTAATGTTATCCTCATTTTACAGAGTGAGAACTGAAGGACACAAAGATCTGGCAAGAGCCTCACAGGCAGTCTAAGAATCCCAGGACTTTCCAAGCCTCTTAAATCTTATCCTGTTGTGTTAAGACAAGTTCTTCTCAAGTTATTCTCTGATTTATTTTCTCAAACTTATCACTCTAAAATTTTAGCAAAATAATGTTTGCAATTAATTCTTGATCTGTCCCTCAGATCTGAGTAGTTTGTTGTGAAAGTAGTCCATGTTCAAAAGTCCATCTTACTTTGAAGAAGAATCTTCTACATCATATAGCTCTTGGCCGTTACTGGGGTAGCACACAGAAATTGTGGAAGCTCTGCAGCTAGCCAGGGAAAAAGCCCTAACTCCCAGCATCATACTTATGAAACAAAAACAATTAATTTGGCTTTACAAATCACTCCTCTGTGCCACCCGTCACATCTTAACTAGAAGTATCCTGAACTTTTCATTTGCAAAATGACATTCAAACACGAGCTAATTAATCCTAAATTGGCTCCCTGATGTGAAGAAGTAATGTAAGAAGTTACTATAGTCCCTGTGTTGATGGAAGAAACTGAGACAGAAGTGAGGAACCTCAATGCCCAGCATGACAGAGCACTTTGAGGTTAGATGTCGTGATTCCTGGTGCTGGGTACAGAGAGGTTTACAGCATGACGTTTCCTTCCAGAGACTTTTTGAATAACACACCAACAGAATAAAGACCATCTTTTAACAGCATTTTTTTCTTTTAAACAACACAGAATTGAAACATCTCCCTCTCCCTACTAACCAAAATGGAATAGGATATGTGTACAACATACCTTGCTGTAGGAACGTATGTACTGTATTTAATTTAAAAAATCTCATAGGTCTCCTAGAGCCAAAGTATATTTGTAAATCATAAACTATCTAAGCAGGCTTATGTATTAATAAACAAAAAGACTTTAGGCCATACTCATATTAAACTACAACCATGCCATCAGTAAATGAAAATCAATTGAAATCAATTTAGCTGGGATAAAAAGTCCCCTTCCCCTGCTGCAGCTCATCTGGTGTGCTAACAGCTCCCAGTGATGAAACAGGTGCTTGTAAATTAATTAGCCTACTGAAACACACCTTAAAATGAATTTCCCAGAACACCCTGGCAGTGAGCCATCCTGGTCCCACGAGCTGATCAGTGTTCTGTAAATATTGAGATTTGATAAAGTAAACGCCACTCTGGCAGCAGATGGTTTGGAATGCTCTGTTGACATTGCCTGCGATTACTTGGATATGAAGACTTTGCTTCTCATAGACCTCCTTTGGGAGCCACTGGAGGACTTGATCCCCTCTCCAGCTATTTGCCTTCTAATTGAAAATCCTTATTCCCAGATGGAGCATAATGCTGCTGCTTCAGGCGTCTAGCTCTGCACTGCTTGACTGTTGATACATGGGTAATTGCTTTCAGTAATGCAGGTTAAATGTGACATTTAGTGCTTAATAAAAATTATCAAGGCCAAAGCCGTTTATCATTCTTACACTTGGGCTGTCAGTTCTAAAGGAATTTTCAATTCATTTGAATCCTTGCTGAAGAGGCGAGCAGCTCTTCCCTGGCAGAGGGGGTGAGGTAGAAACCAAACTTGGGTGTGTTTCTGCTTTGCTTCTAAGATTTGTTTGCTACCAAAACCCCTTTAAAATTAACCTATCAAACATGGCAACTATCTGCCTTTGTACTTAGTATGTTGGTGAATAATATATAATCAGCAGCCGCTGTGTACGCAAAGCACATAAACCAGATGCACTACACTTGCAGCTTCTGTGGGTGGCTGGAAGCTGAAAGTTTTTCTTCTTGTAGCATCATAAAGAAATGAACCTGAAAGGAAGTTGACTTTACTGAATCGAGTCATTTCAACCTCAAAGTGTTTAAAAAATAACAAGGACAAAAGTTTCCATGTCATGGTAGGCACGGCAGTTCTGCTTTGCTGAGAGCATTTAGGGTACTTGCTGCAGTGCTTTGTTTTCTTTTGTTTGTTTTTTTTTTTTAAAGATGATAATTCCTATTGGGGCAGAGAGGTTATTATTTGTATTATGGATTAGTGACTTGATGAGACAGTGATGCTGCAGTCCACAAAGCTTAGAAAGAACAGATTTAAAATGAGGGTAGGCTGAAATCTGCTGACTGGGCAGTAACAGTGCAGTCACATCCCCGCTTTCCAGCCTCACCACCAGAAGTTTACAGACATGATCTTTGGGGAGGGTTTGCAAATCTCTGAGTTTTAGCCAGCATTACATGGGTAGGCAGACTAACATTTAGATCATTCCTTCTTTCAAAACTTTCTTCTCTAATCTAGAGGTGGAGTTTTGCTTCTTCTCACTCCTGCCACATTTTTCCAGAGCGCTGAAATAAGTAGCTAGCTAACTGACCAAAACCCTTCTCCATCATCTTCGGAGGGATTTTTAAGGTATCACTTGCTAGACATTGTAGCAGTGTAAAGGGAGAGAGATGCACTGACCTTTGCCCATCGGCCAGTTGGAGAGGACAGAGGCATAGGAAAGTTAAAAGGAGATCATCAGTTGCAGTGGCATGCCCAGCTGCATCCTTCAGCTACCATGAACCTTCATTAATATCTTTCTATAAATCCCTTTTGTTCCTCATGTCCTGAACAGTCTCCAGAGAAGCTCTTACCCGCCTACCACACAGCAGTTAGTGATCACGGAGTCTCCCTCCAACATTACAACGTCTGTTCTCAGAGAACTTCACCTTAGTGCGCTACACAACTAAATCTGATCTAGGTTTGAATAAAAAGACAAATGCATTATTACTCACAACAGGACAGTCAAGCAGAACCCCTTTTTTCATATTTGGAAGTTTTGCTGAAGAAAGAACGTTTTTAACAATACCAACAACAAAACCCAGAAAATTAATCTATATTATGGTGGTATGCAACTTTATCTCTGCATTTCATGTAATTCGGAGGATGCCTTCAAACACAGTATCTGTGTATCTGCTGTAATACATTATCACTTTAACGACTAAAGCAAATCTAGGCATACTGGTGAGTTGTACGGCTGAAAGCCAGCAGAGTTAAGAAAGTGATAATACTAATTCAGGACACTGAAAAAAAAAAATTCTCCATATGCAGCCACTGATGGTATTAACTTCAAGGCCATAACCTCTCCCTCAGCATGCAGTTCTCCTAAGTTCCAGCTTCTCCTTTTGGAAGAAACTTGTTTTCGTCCTTCCTTAATTCATTTTGTAAAGCTCAGGCTTCCTTCTCTGTATCTCCATTAAAATCAATAACTAATTTTCTTAGTTTCCAGAATTCACTGCCCCTCACATTTTGTTCTTCATGTTAGATTGTTTGCCTCACCACAGAAAAATATAACAAATTTGAGCTCACCTTTTCCTTAGAACAAACCTTATGAAACTGAATTTCTCCCCTTTTGAGAAACCTGGTCTGGGGTGCCTATCAGACAGCCCATGCAGACAGCCTGGCAAGTCAGAGCAGAAGACTCATGTCAGCTAAATATGGCATCTGAAGAAAGTAACTTCTGGTAGACATCTGAGGAGATGTGCCTAACCCCTCCTCCACCCACATCTTTTTTCAGGAGTAACCAGAAGGATGTCCACTTGTTTTTAAGATCCATGATCTAGTGCCCAAGCCCTTCATTTGTATTAAGCTTCTAGTGTAGGTCCCTCCATAGAGATTCTGCACAGCTAAAACATGTGCAGGGTCTCTGATCCGCCTTTTTCTGTTATCCAGGAGTACCTATCCACTTGTCCCCCTCACATACATGCCTACATATAGAGTTGCCCACTACAAACCAACACAGAAGAACACTGGCTATAAACGTATTCAGGAAAAACATAGAAATAAGTATTTCCCCTTCTTATAAAAATGACAAAGAAGCTCTGCCATGTTGCCCATACAGAGGTCCAGGACAGATCCTAAATGTAGGTAGGTATCATATGGATCTCTCAGCACTCCAACTGCTATCTACTACACTTCCTCAATGATAAGGATTGAATTTAGCAGAAGATTATTAGCTGTAGATACTTTGCTCTTTTTCCTCTGTGCTGGAATACTGTATATTAGGAACTCCTCTGGGAAAATAACTTTTAAAAAAATATAGTGGATGCTAAGTAACTTAATGGATAATAAAATGCCTTGTGCTTCTGGGACTGCTATTTAAAGACCAACCTGATGTTTTATGTAAAATAAGTATTGCAGTCTTGGGACCTCACCCCACATTTCTGTAGGATTGACTATAGGTAAAGCACTTTTTCCCCAATAAGAGCACACACTTCTAGGAGTGATTAACAAGCTCCCACAGGACAAGTGGCCTTTCTTACTGCCAGCCTCCCACAAAAGTGGGAGTTACCAAATAAAGCATAGTAAAAAGACAATCAGTAATGAAGTTGAATGCCTCTTCACCACATAGGCAGTGGTGCGAGAGTACAGACGCAATTAGTTAAATGTAGCAATATGAACAAGTTGTATTAGAAAAATTTTTTTTTTGTCCCCTCACCTAAAGTATGAAAATTTGTATTTCTGTATCAGTATTTCTGTATCAGGAATAGTGTGGCCAGCAGGAGTATGGAAGTGATTGTGTCCCTGTACTCGGCACTGCTGAGGCCGCACCATGAATCCTGTGTTCAGTTTTGGGCCCCTCACTACAAGAAGGATGCTGAGGTGCTGGAGTGTGTCCAGAGAAGGGCAATGAAGCTGGTGAGGGGTCTGGAGCACAAGTCTTACGAGGAGCGGCTGAGGGAACTGGGGTTGTTCAGTCTGGAGAAGAGGAGGCTGAGGGGAGACCTTATCGCTCTCTACAGCTACCTGGAAGGGGGTTGTGGTGAGGTGGGTTGGTGAAGAGATCCAAGTAACTAGCAACAGGATGAGAGGAAATGGCCTCAAGTTGTGCCAGGGGAGGTGTAGGCTAGTTATTAGGAAAAATTTCTTTATGGAGAGAGTGGTCAAGCATTGGAACAGGCTGCCCAGGGAGGTGGTGGAGTCACCATCTCTAGAAGTGTTCAAAAAACGTGTGGACATGGCACTTCGGGACATGGTTTAGTGGGCATGGTGGTGTTGGGTTGATGGTTGGACTTGATTGTCTTAGAGGTCTTTTCCAACCTTAATGATTCTGTGTGAATTTACCAATTAACCAGTTCTAGTGCATATATTCTATTGCATGTAAGCTCACTTATAACTTGAGTAAGCTGTTTATCTGCTGTATTCTGCCTTGGCATAGGACACTATAAATTCCTCCAGCATTGGTGTCAAAGAGTGTTTTTATGGGGACTTCAACTATCTTCAGCTGCACAGAAACTGAAGCAGCAAGCTACACAGTGCATATTAAGTGACGTGATTCTCAGAGAAGTACCAGGTCAGACCTTCCAAAGTGTCTGAGGACATCTATGTTCAAAACCAAAGCTGTACAAGAGCTGGAAACACCAAAAATGAAGAGCACTTGGTCCCTGGGAAGGAGCCCTCATACTGTTTTTGGTTAACTGCATACAGACCATTGTCATCATATGTAAAGGCATCTGTATCTAACCTTAAATATAGGGGTGGAAGCTCATTTCCAGTAAGGATTCCGGGGAGGAAACAAAGGGTACAGAAAACATGTGTTAATAGGTACTCAAAATTGAAAAAAATTACACACCAGCCTTCTCTTGCTACTTTCTTCCTTATTATACAGACCCATATCCCTGTTTCAAGAGGAATACCTTTTTTTTCAGAATAACCTCTGTCTTTGGGGTCTTTAGAGAAAAAGTCTCCCAGTGGCTCAGCAGGGGAAGCAGAAAGTTATAAGTGGGAATTGGTTACTTCTTTGTCCTCTTAGAACAATGCCAGAAGATTTAAGTAGGTGGTCATGGGCCACCAGGAACCCCAGTGAGCTTACTCAAAGCTGAAAGAAACAGCTACTTCAAACATGTAAAAAAAAGATGAAATGCAGAAGAGATGCTCATTTAGATTTTATGGCCATCACTGGCTTGGTTGCAGAAAGAACTCTGAGTAAAACTGGCACTCTCCTGACACACAAGAGAAAATTACTGCATAATATTCCTACCGCTATAAAGAAAATATTCATCTTGCTTCATTTCTCCTCAGTGATCACAGCCACGATAAGTTAAATAGAATAAATGTAGGAAATGTTCAGAGAATGGCAAAGCATTCTGACAATGAGAGGTCCCACTTTGGTGGTCTCAAAGGAGCTGGTGGAAGACCCAGCTGTAGGGTTGGCGAGGCAGGCAGGGGCAGTAGGGCCACCTTCGTTAGCCTGCTCGGCAGAGATCTGGAGCTGCTAATGTTATTCAGAGAAGACACATTTGAAATCCCAAGGAAGTTCATTACAAAAGAGGCTTGATTGGGGGAAGGCAGTCAGTTGGAAAACGGTATTTCAATAGAAGTCATGTACGTCTCCCCTGTGTGAACGTTCTTTCTTCAGATTTAAACTTTGCTTTGAATTCAAGCTCAGTTTAGACATAGTTAGCAAGGTTTGAGGTGACAGCTTCCTCAGCTCTAATTGATTATGAGTATAAATGGCCTACTTTGGTCCAGCATTTTGTTCTCTCTCTAGCCATGGTATGAATAATGACACTCCCTCTTATTAATGTTGATTGGCCTCTTTCAAGGTTGTATGTGTATGAGCCTGGAGTAGCAGAGCACCACTGTGAGAAGTCCTTGTGGCTTATTGTCTGCTTTCTACATTTTTATCTACCATCATCAAATCCTCTGAAAATCCAGAGATTTCTTTGTAGGTTTAGCTTGTAAGAGTTATCTCCAATCTCTGTTATCAGCTTTCCTCAAATATTACTCAAAACTTCTGTGCTGTTACTTTATTCTCCATCCTAAGACTCTCACTCCTCAACTTTCTTTCCATCTTCTCTTGCTTTTAACTTAAATATCTTTAACCAACTTCAGTCTCCCTCCAGTATGGAAGTGACTTCTGGCCTATATGTGTCTTTTGACTTTGTGAACATTATTTTCAGGACTCTGCCTCCAGATGCTGATCTTCTGATTTCTTCAGAACTTATGGGTGTTGCAGTTCCTTTGCATCATCACTCTTTTTTTAAATTCCACATGTGCACACAGCCAGCATCTTTATTTGGTTAGACCTATAGTATAACATACATGATACTAACTAGTATCTTTTTTAGTAATAGAGGGCATGCATTACACTCTAGTGTAATATACCTACACCTGATACACATAATAGTGTATGTATGTGAGGTGCCTGTAATGTTACTTTATACTTAATAGTATAAGAATATATATTGCCCTGAGGACTAGACACCTGTCCAAATGCCACCACAAAAGTGCATTGGTGTAAGATCCCAAGCAAAAAGCACTGAGTCAGGATTCATGATCTGGATGAGAGTAGAGTTCAGACCCTTAAATAACCATTTCTTTTGATTCTGTGCCTGCCTCCTGACTAATTCTCCTTTCAGTTCCCAGCACTTACACTTCATGACATAGCCCTTGGCAGTATTATCAGCCTTATCTTTCTAGCAGCAGACCCAGCTATGACTGTATAAGTGAAAACAATCCTTTTAATTTGTTATTAATGACTTAAGTCTTTTTACAAAGAATAGAAATAATGGATTCTGAAACTAGGAGAAATTTCACAGCCCACTTTGATGACAAAACACTATTTTACAAGTGTTTCATTCAATGTGTCTGGGACAACTGTGTTTTCAAGATTATCTACCAATGCTACATTATCAGAGAAGACATTTTTATGTCTATACATTGAGCTGGTAAAAGTATGTTTGACTACTAGGTTTGATTCTTTTTCATGGAAAGCAAAAGAAAATATAGTCTTCCCACAGACTGGCTGTCATTAACACCGGGCCACTGCTGACAACACCCTTCACCAGAATAACTTTATAACCAGTTCAGAAAGATGCAGATTTTACATGGTAAAAATCAAGAGGTACTGAGTTTCCTCCTGCAGCAAAGTCATTGTGAGGAAAAAAATACCATTCTTCAAAACTAAAATGCAATGAAGTAAAAAATATAGATGCTTTATTTAGCTGGTATTTATTTAGACATTCCATCTGGCAGTCAATTATTACAAATTTAATGCCACAGAATATGGTTACCCAACACCATCTGTGAATTTGTTTCTACAGATATTTTATTGTGAAATAAAACAATTGTGTTTGAGGATTTCCTTCTTAATTTATGCTTGCAACAATTTAAAAGTTGTTAAACTTGTTTTGAAATAAATATTTCAAACATAAAACTAAAATGGATTTTTTCTACTGTCTCTTAAAGTGAGAGTTTGGTCTATTGTCATTGGTTTCTGACTGATGTTGACTGTGTTTGAACAAGTTTTATTTGAGTATAGGGGCTGTAAAAAGCCATCTAAATGCTGTTATATAAAAAGGAAGAAGGATCACAATCATTATAAAAGAGACTTAATTATCTTTGGTCTATATTAACATCATATAAATAAAATTATTCATCCCTGTGATAAAATAAGAAGTTATTAATCAAAAACAGGCACCACCCAAGTAGGTTAATTGTACGGTCAGTGGAATGAAACCAATAAAAGAGAATATTTTTTCAAATCTGGAAAGGACTGTCATCAGCAAGTGCTAAACAATAGCTGGAAAGGAAAAAGTATTCTTGGCTTTAGATTTTCGCCAAGAGTTTGGACAGGTTGAACTCAAAAGGGCAGCACCATTCCTGTGCTTGCAATGTGTTAACCACTTCCATCCCAAATGAGAACCTCAATGTAGCAGACTGCTCAGGTTCAAAGCTGGGTTCTTGTAAGGTAATATTGTGTGTGTGTGCTGATCTAAAATCAGAAATGGCTTACTTCAGAGCACCGGGCTGCAAAATGGCAAAAGAAAGGACATTAAGCAGGAGCCAGGAACAATTTTAAGTCAGCATAACGTTATGGTTACATAAGACAAAGTCATTGAGCCAGAACTAAAGGAGGTTAAGAATATAGAGAATTTAAAACAAAAAGATCTGGAAGCTCTTTAGCATAGCTGAGCAAATTCATTCCTAAATTGTCACAGGCAGGAGCTTATAGCCAGCTGTGGCAAGGAAAAAAAGTATGGAAAGACAAAGAAAACAAAATATTTGGAGGAATTACAATACGTGAATCTGAAGTGTATATTTGCCATCTGGAAAACACTAAATAACGATATGGTTTAAAAGCCACCTAGAGATAAATATCTTTGACAATATATCCTGTAAGACCAACACACCTTCCTATCTACCAAAAGTATTTAGGTTGTCTATCCTGACATAAGTTCAAATATATAATTTTCCTGTTATTAATAGCTGTGTGGTCCAAAACTATTGAGTTCTTGGTATCTAATAGGTAGGATCTCTTATTCAGCTCTCGCCATAAAAAAAAAAAGGTTGAAGAAAGTTTGGCTTTTGAACTGACCGTACAGATGGGGGAAATACCAGCAGCCGCTTTGCTCCTATTCTCACTTCAGCAGAAATATGTTCAAAGAGTTTAAAGACAAGGCAAGGAGTCATCTCTGTCCAGCAACAGAGATGAGTAACTGAGGGCAGACTAGGAATACCAGAAGTAATATAGGAAAAGTTTTGTCTTGACATTCATCAAGACCCTTTTTTCAGGTATTGCTTGTGTGGAGAGTCTTATGGCGTACTTAAATTTACCAGGAACGGTCTAATAACCAGCCTAACCATGAAACCTCTGTACGTTTTGTTAACCAATTTCAAATTCATGCCAATTTACACGTGCTGAGACCTCACGTCTCTGATTCTGACGATTAGACACTAACAAATGCACTGCAGTGCTAAATGTTGCTTAGCACAATACTGAGTACGTCCCCGCCGGGGAAATGCTGTTCTCGCCGTGGAGAGAGGATTGCTGCAGCTTTACTGTACCATACATTTTACAACCTGTGTTTGTTTCTGTGGTTCCTGCCCAGTACAGCTTTCCCAGACCTGGTCAGGCTTAACGTGATCATGAACTACCTGAGGTCTTCCCTGAGTCAAAGCAGACACTCGGGGTGAGCTGCACTTTGCGCGAGTTAAAGCAGCAGTTGATTATGATTAAGTCTTCACGTTTTGAAATAAAGAAGGTGTTCACAAAGCAACCAGAGCTTTCCTGGTGTGAACTTGTCCTGAGGAACCCTGGGACGACAGATGCCCAGAGTTAAGGCTGACCTGAGGGCCAGGGGAAGGAACAACTAACAGTGAAGCAGATGGGAGCTGTGCTGCCTATTCCTTCCAAGCTCTAGAGATGTGAACACTAGGATGGAGACCTACAGTCCTCACAGCTAATCTACTGTCCCAGGCTGCAAATTTTCCCCTGAAGTTCCTGACTTTGAGCTGCAACTGGTCTTCTAAAATTGATACATTTTGCATGTGTGCCATCTTTCTTTTGCTTTTTTGGTGTGTTTTTTTTTAACCTCACGCTCTTCTTTGCCCTCATGCTGCTTGTTTTTGTTTATTCCCCATCTCTCTTCCTCACATGACTTCCCTTTTCCCAATTTTCTTGATAATCTCTAATTTTCTCTGCCACACATCCACTCTATCATCTCCAACAGGCAGTCTTTTTGCTGCAGGCTTTGGTGGAAAACAAGCAAAATCCTTCCTCTGGTCTTTGCTCCCCAGTCCTTCCCATGGTGGTGGTGCTGCTGCCTTAAACGTCAGCTTGTGGCATCTGACGGGGTCCTCACTCGCTTCCGGGCAAGTCTGGGTCCTGGTCTCTTTGGGGTCCCTCTGTAACCCTTGGAGAGAGGCTGCTGTTCCATACTGCCTCTGACCAGGAGGGACCTGAACTGGCTCCTCTGCACTGATGCTCTGGAGGAAGCGCTTGCTTGCTCTCTTTATGGAGTCTGCAGGGCCACCAGAGGATTCGGCAACGTCAGCTTCTCATTAAGTGCCTCCACAGGGCACTGTGGAAATCAGAAACCCACCACAGCATTTTTTGTAACCAGGGGAAGTCGAACACTCTTGGATTTTTATCCAGAGTTTTCTGGTCAGTAGGTTCAAAGACACAGAAATGCCATCCATGTGGAAATGTCTGGATCCTGCAGCTATCACATGTAGAGATTGCTTTTTAAAAATAATAATTTTAAAAAATTATTAACCACAGCTTTCTGTCACAACTCCTTGGCCCATCTGAAAATGTTATTTTGCGGAAGCAATACACAGCTCTCGCTTACAGGTAATAAACTGAATTGTTAGAAAACCGAGAATAATGTGTCTTCGTTTCTCTGAAATGAACTGTGTGAGTTTCATAGAGCTATTTTGAATGTTTTTACATTGCCATACATATGATAATGTTTTAAATGAGTCCATCCACAGTAGCTCATAACAATGTTTTCAATGTTTTTCTGTAATGCAGAATTAAAATAAGTGATTTCATTACAACTCTCTCTTTTTCAAGGGTGCATAACTTTCTACATACTTCAGTGTTTTGATCTGGGAGAAAGAGAGGGAGTTTATTCCTTTAAGTCCTATGTTCAGACCACAAAGGATTTTTGCAAAGTTTGATACTTCTCTTTGAACAGAGTTTGGGTAATCACAGCTGAGAAACTGTGGATTCCAGGCCTGTGCTGGCACTCAAACTGCAGAGTCAGTATCCATAAAGTGTCATGGAGAATTTGCTTTCCAATCAATTAAAAATTGCCTTTTTCAGCTTTTGGATATAAAGACTAAAATTAGAATTTCAGATTTTCAAAGGGCTTAGTCCACTCTGAAGACGAATGGTTTAGGAATACCTGGATACATTAATTTAGAAATTATATTCTTCTTGAGATTACATTTTTCATGATCTTTCGCTGTTTTTAGAATGATTTATCAAGTAACAGAATTATACGTGTGTTGATTTATACCACACCTCAGTGGATTCCTATGGTATTCTGGCATCATGTATGTGATACTTAATTATTTGGAAACTGTGGAAACAATCAGAACAAGTTAGGTCTGATTCGAATTTATCACACGCAGGTAAGCATAGGCTTTCACTCATAATGTCATTCTGTTTTCTCCAAAATGACTGTATTGAAGGGTTCTCAGCAGACTTGTCTTCTGTTTTTAAACAGAGCTGATTTACCAGTGCAAATTTCTCTGTAGTGCTCCCTCCAAATATTCCCTCTGCATTCTGCAGGACTGAAACTTAAGTGAAAATCTTTTTTAATCCCTATGTGAAATGACTGTTTTCTCTAGTGAAATGGCATCTGCTGGCTAAAGAAACATGAATTTCTTTTTACTATGTTCTAAAAAAAAAAAGAAGAAAAAAGTCTTGTTACTAAGGAAAAAAGACTTTTAGGGTGGAGTTTATAAATAAACAATCCAGGAATTCCAGTCTCTGTGTGTGTATAGGACATTCAAAGTACATGTAATATATTATTTGTCAGAAGAGCAGTACATAAGCATGTAAAGATTTACTGGCACAACTCTGATGACAAACACAATTTTAGGTAGGTCACAGAAAGCCTAGGGCTGAATTTAACACAGCTTGTTAAATACAGTGTTGGTAACATCGGACCAGAAGTCTGGGCAGGAAATGTGAGTGTGATGGATGCCCTATGAATAATACTTTTCCCCACAGCCCATCACCCCACAGCTGTCAGGTGGTAGCCACCAGCCCACAGGAGCTAAGAAAATCCCTTTTGCACTAGCTTCATGACTTTTGACCATCCCTGGGCTTACTAGCATACAAAACCACTGCTAATTAAAGCACTGTGAGGACCAGGTTCAAACTGTGGATGCCTTGATAGTCAATATTACAAACCTCTTAAATTTGTCTTCTGTGTTTTGTTTTTTTTTTTTACCTGCTCCAACTATTAACCTCCCAGAAAAATCTGAATAGGTTTTGGGTGGACACAAAGTGCTGTGCTTTACTTGGCTCAAGGGACAGGAATCATCCCCAGAAGCACACGCCTTTTAATAGCACAGACACAAACCTAAGCTTCTCTGGTAACCTGAGTGTGTTAGGCGAGCACAGGCACTTACGTGCCAGGTGACCTTGCAGGAGATGTCTATGCTGACAATTAAAACGGATCATGTGCCATGACAAAGTTCACCTTTATAGGGTTAATCTTTCTTCCCCTTCATCAGAAGTCACCCTTAGGAATAGTTCCTGGAATATACTCTCCCCGGGTCCATGCAAGGGAGTATACTAAGGCTGATGGTGGGACAGTGGCCCAGCCTGTGCCTTGGCTTTGTTCTATTTCTAAATGTAGCACCGTTGACTAGGTATCTCTCTCACAGCATAGAAGCCCTCACCAGTCTTGCCTTAACAAATATCATGGCATCTCTAGCGTGACGGATTTTGTACTAAAGGCAAAATCCCACTGGGAGACAGGGAGGAACTGCAAGCAAATGCCCTGTAATTCAAAGCTTCATACATTGAATATGCAAGCTTTAGTTACCCTATTACTAACTGCTGCACCATAACCTTGTGCCATAGCTACAGGGCTAACTTGGGATTTCTGAACGTGACCTACTAGCAAAGAGTGCTTCACGTATTGCTGTAGGGGTTGGTACCCAAAGAGAGGTCAACAGCTGCTTTGCCACTTGAGTAGTAGATGTCTACAGTAGGTAGACATCTGAAGGTTCAGGATCCACATTAGACTAGTGACTCATACGAGAGGAGCCTAACGGCTGGATATGATGGGTTATAGTCGTCTATTTTCCATTTTTTAAGTAATGAGTTAAATTTATCCCGAGAAAGAGAAAGCAACCTTGAAAATTAAATTCCTGCCCGATCACTATAAACCCTACATTTATGGTGAAGTATGCAGCCAAATACTGATGGTTAGCCTTTTGGTTACTTTTAATCTCATTTACTTAATAGTGTTCATCCTTTGTTAGTTTTAAACATGATGAAATCAGTTTAGTAAGCTCTTCTGAAGCTTGTCATACTGTTTACTGTTTTGCTGAAAGGTTATACCATGGGTGATTGAACCAGTGTAAAAGGTCAATGGAAAACATGTAAACAAGTTTCCAGTCAAGTTAAATGCAAAATAACTAAAAGCATCTAATATTTAAGCAAAAATTTAATGTTTAAATATGAAATATTCAAGAAGTTCTAGCTGAAATATTCAAGTACTTCTAGCAAATCTCATCAATTAAGCAGTTAACTGCACTGAATTACTGCACACTAATTTAAATACCCTTCTCCAAAGCTAAATTTCTCTCACCTTTTCGTGCAAAAGGTATTTCCATGGCCACACTCAGAAATACCCAGTTTCACTAAATGTATATCTTTGTTGTTCACAGTTTCATCTCAGAGACAAATATTTCCTAATGTGCAAATGTTATCCTATATAGTTGAGAAAAATTAAATCAGTTTTTCTTTAGGGAATAAACCATATATATATAAATAAAATATGATATAATATATAATATAATGCTACAGCATAAATAAAGCTGAGTTACTGTTGCTGTGGGAACCATAACTTTGAATATCCTCACTATTGTGCATTTAAATTCTCTACCATAATGTTGCATTAACTTTTTTCTTTTTTGCATTACATTTATATCTAATGCGATTCCATTTCCCACTCTTTACAGATGCAGATTAGCTACTGCAATGTTCCCGATGCAAAAACTGTTTTTGGTAAATCATATCAAAATGTTTCACGGAACTCACTGAGAAGTGTTGATATATGGAAATTGGTCTTTTTAAAAATTGCTCCTAAAAACCAAATTGCATATTTTGAACGGCACCCCCCTTTTCTATCATTACTTCCCATATTTCTGGAGAATTAAAGGGAATGGAACATCTGTGACATTTCAAAAGGAAAGTTCCTATTATTGCTGGTCTAATGCTTATTATAAACACACGGTACAGCAAGTTACAGTAATCTAAACAAACAAATGTTAGTAAGAAAAGTTAACATCTTGCCAAATTTATCAGACTTGCATTGATAATGAATCTTTCCTAGTGAACTTCAAAGAGTCTGATATATAAAATACCTGCATAGTTTGGGAGCTTATTCAGAAGAAAATAATTTCAGATTATAATTCATGACCGATGACCTATGAACCAACAATTGACTGTAAATTTATTATACTATTGAATGTATGCATTTAAAACATGTCGTGTGGTACAACTTCACCAGAAATAGTCTCTCCTTTGTTAGATAAACCCTTTAGAAATTTTCTCATCTTTCTCTAGTTATTTCCTGCCTTTTTGGTAGGCTTCTTCCAGTTCAGAACAAGATAATGACAAATTAATTCCAGCTAAGAGTCAAATTTTTTAGGTATTACATGGAGTATTTTTATAATGAATATAATTGTAATTATTGAGATTAATGTACTTAGGGACAAATAGAGTAGGTTCCAGAGACAGTATTATAAGAGTGCCCATTAAAATCAGGGTAGAGCATAGATCAATAGTACTTAAGAGACTGGTTGCTTTCAAACAATTCATATGAGAGAGGTTAAATTATATCAATAAATTATATTATTTCAGTGAACAGTACTGGTAACAGAAGTTGAGAGCACAGAACGGAATCAACTACTGCTCAGTTCATACCAAAATAATTTTCCCTTAGAAAAAATCTTACAAAGTTATGCTGCAGTGGAAATGAGGCACAGCAGCAAAAAGCAGTGTTTTGTTGCTCACTGCAATCTACCAGGAACGGCTCTGCTCTTCCCTTTTTGTGGCGTTGCATTTGCCACTGACTTCCTATGTAATCAGCCGTGGGTTTGGGATCTGGTCTGCTTGTCCAAAACCCACTCGTGGTAGGTCTTCCCATTGATTTACGTAGTCTAATGACAGGCAAAATAATATTAAGGAAAAAAACAAAACCCTTGCAGAATAGGAGACTCTCCTTGAAACTGTATATAGGAGATGTGGATGTGCAAACATACGTATGTGCATATATGTGTATGTATACATATATTTATACATCAACAAGAATTTGTATTTCTACATTGAGTATTGACATACAGACAAATCTACACACATGTAATCGAAAGCGTTGTTAAAGAGAGTATATGTAGGGAAGAAATGAGTATATCACAAACTTCTGTAATTTGAAATTGATCACAAGTCATTCTTAGAAGATCCATTTATTACAGTGTCTTGCTAGCTCTGACTTATATTTATAATCTATCAAGCACTTAATCAAAATGTTACATAGCTTTGACAGAGAACTTTCCTATGCTCTACAGGATATGACTGTAAAATGTCTTCCTTTCTTTGACTACCTGATTGAAAAATCAAGCTTTGAAATTTTATTTTAATAACATTGTTAGAGGTCTGTGTATTTCATTTCATTGTCAAAGTCTAATAGAATAATAAACCTTGATATTTCATCAGCCTTAAGTGTTTTCTTTTTCTCTCTCTCTCTTTTTTTTTTTCCTACATAATGGTTTTAGGATTTTAGTTACTTAGTAGATTTAAATTGTGCTCTCGGCATCTTTATTGTTGATTCAGGTATCCTTAACCTCCTTGAACATGTAGACATGCTTTCATACTTATATAAGGTGGAAGTTTGCACAAAAGCTCCATCTAATTTATACAAATTCTCCAAAATCAAAAATAAAGCATAATCACTTTCTGGAATTTCTTTAACCTCTTCTGCTTTGACTTTTGCTGTGTTTTGGCAGATATTAATAAAAGAATGAGTGTAATATATGACCATAAATAATAAAAGTTACACTACTGTCCCTCTCAAAATAATCTCCAATCACAAGTAATTCAGACGTAAAAAAAGTAAAACTAAACACCTTTCCCACCTAGTCCTTATTTTTTTAAAAATCTCAACTCAAATGCTCTTCTGAATTTTGTTTTGCACCTGTAAGTTGTAGTACTAATAACTAAAAGAAAAAAAAACAATCAGAGTTTCTGTTGAAATATTTAAGATATTTTGCAAATCGGTTTCATCTCTATCATGGTTCAGTTACCTTTAAAATATCGAACACTTTTTTGATTCGGATTTTTTTTTAATCTGATTTACCAATAATTGAATTCAGTGTCTTAGTACTACATTTTTACACCTGGCAATTTTCATCTGAAAAGTCAAAAAACCTAGTCCCTGCATTCTACACCTGAGTTTTGCCCTATCTTTTCATTCTCTCTTTTTTTTTTTTTTTTCCCCCTTACTGGTATTATTCTGAAAAAGGAGGAGGAATAAAGAACTATTTTCTGATAGCCCATTTGAAACTGAAACCAAGGTGAATGATGGGAAATGCAAGTGACAACAGGTATATTTTAGCATTTTGGTATAAAGCAGATCTTTAAAGAGTGCATTTACATTTCTTCAGGGAAGACTTCCAAATCGGACCCTGCATCCTCCGTGAACTGGAGGGGCAGGAGGTTCAAAAGGACTATAGCACAATCTTAGGCTGTAAATATTGTGTAATTGGATCACCTCTGCTTTAACCTTTTAGTTCTCACCGATTCCTGATTCGTGTGCTTTTTTGTGTCCTTTCACACGGCAAGGTGAAATATCTGTCCCAATTTGTACCCTGCAGCCTGACCTCTGATCTAGATTGCTCACTCGGAATTCAGTTCCGAATGACTAGTGTTCTGTCAGGCAAAATCTACATAATCTGCTGTCAAAGACTGTCAAACAAATGGTTGACTTCATACACCCCATTTCAGTAAAATGATCAAAACACCATAAAGAAAAAAAATAAAAATCCTTCCCTGGGCTCAAAAATACGGTACAAAGATTGAGAAAATACCCTGGAAATGAAAAAAAAACACCTTAGAAAAGGTAAAAATCAAATTATTCCTGTGAAGATGTAAATAGCTACAAAATGCATACTCTTAATTTTTATTCAGTTGTGTGAAGCATTTTTCCTATTTCATGTTTTAATTTTGTAAATTTATTTAATTTTTTATATATTTATATATTTAAAAAGCTCTTAGATCCAGAGTATAGTGCAATTAAGTTTGGGGAGAGGTACTAAACAGCAAGTAATTATATGTGATCCAACAATTCCATGGGAATAAATATTTAAAGTCCGAAGGTCTTTGTTTAAAACTGTCATCAAACCAGTTGATTGGATAAGCCACCATTAAAAATAAGCTTACATATTAGTTTTCCTCAGGGGAAAAGGGTGGTTAATACATCCATTTCTAAATGTAATTACATTTCCAGTGCTACGTGTATTTTATAGCATAACTTGTATCTTAGTAAATCATTTTCTTTTGTTCTTGTAACAAAGTTCCTTGGAATGCTAAACGAAGAAGCTGCAGACATCCTCCATTTAATCCATGTCCATTAGAAATTACATATTTTGCTTTCTAAGAGCTGTATGTCCTTTTCATACCTGAGGTTGTTTTCTTTTATTGGCTTTATAACAATTTCACTTAATTCTTCCTCTACATCATTTTTTTTTTTTAATTAAACCTTCAGATATACTTTATTCTTGCACTGAGAAACCGCAATTCACTCTGCTAAAGGTAACGCGCTATTTTGCCTCGTTATAATAAACACCAATGTTTTTACAACTGCAACAGTTCTCCACCAGTATTAGCATATTTTGGCTGAGGTATTGTTTTACTGTGACCTGTATAATAAGTGTCACATTAGCAACACAACAAATCAAACGTTTGTTAATTTCCCCCGCTTTCCCACACAGCTGCTAGTGTTATCGTGTCACCAGATTTTAATTAATATGATAAGTAACACTTGCAAGACAACAGGCTGATTTTTCCCCCCGTGTGTATGTGTGTCTCTGCGTGCACACGTGTAGACCAGCAAAGCAGCAAATAAGAGACTTCTGTGGCAATTGCCTAGTTCGCGTTTAAAGCCGCTCAGTATTAAACGATAATTCTCTTCCAGCCCGCCCTGAGAATCCAGTGCGCGAGTCTGAAACGACGTTACAAATGTACTTGATTTGCCCATTCTACCCTTTAATTTTTATATTTTTCAGCTTTCACCGCCTGAGATATACGTGGCAAACTATTTGAATCTGCCTCATTTCTTTTGCCCCTATATAAGTAATAACAAATATGTGCCTGACTTACGAAAACCCTAGCAAGTGGGTTGTGGGTTTGCTGGTTTTTTGGGTTTTTTTTCCCCCCAGGTATCGCATCCTACCAACCGGATTGCTGTAGTACAAGTCAAAAGTGCCATCTATTTGTAGCAGCCAGAAATGCACCGGAGGCCGCTGCGGAGCGGAGCCTGCGGGAGCGCCGCACGCCGCCTCGGCGTACCGCCTCCCCCGCCTGCCGTGCGGTCACCAAAAAGCCGCGGCAGAGCCAGCGAAGAGCTTGAGGGGGTGGTCGTGGGAGGTGTAGGCACAGCTTCGCTTGGGACGTGTTAGCCGCACCGCGATCGGCGTCTAGCAGGAAATTCCCCGCTTCTGCGGCGGCACCTGACCGCCCTTTTAGCCTCTGCCCGAGGAAGCGCAGAAAAGGAATTATTTCAGGCTAAACTAGGGAGCTTGCCACATTTCGTGGAGCAGCAGTTCATTACAACACATTTGTAATTCGGCAGCAGCATTAGAGATAGGTGTGTATACATGAACCCATAATTATATCTTATTATTGTGTAGTTATAGGATACTCAAATGCATTCTTACTAAGGAGATGGTACAGCCGAAACTGCTGCTAGCAAGTTTCCATTTCTAGTACAATTTCGTTAAGCATAGGATGGTGTCCTGAACATTTCACCTCCACCACTGCCAAGGCCTCCCAGAAAGTGGAAGTATTCTTTTCAGCATATATGAAAAGCAGGGCCACCCCTTGAAGAATTTTCACGTCAGTTGTGTTCTCTATTTTAAGGGCAATATCGAGCTTCCTACAACCTTCAAGTGGGAAGGTTGAAGAATATAACATATATCAAAATGAAAGGAGAAAACCCAGAGCAGCAGGGATCTGAAAGCAGAAAAGTGAGATGGGAATGGGTCTTGCAGAGAAAATTCCCCTGCTGATATCAAAGGAAATAAAAGTGCACACAAAAAAAAGACACAGAGCTGCCTTTTATAAGACCCTGTTATAAACTATTATTGATATTAGGCTGCTGAATTTTAATTCTCTCCTCCACTAAAATGCCCTTTTTCTTTTAACCTACTTCTCATCATACCTTGCAAACCAACAAACTCCCCAGAAGGAGAGTGCTGGGAGAAAAAAAATGCCCTGATAAACTCCCAGCATCTCTGCACCGGGCAGACCCCAAGCTACCTCTGTGCCGGAGGAAAGGAATGGCACTTGGTATGTTTTCTTAGAGAAGAAGCAAATGTTATTCATCATTTCAGAAAATAAGAAATGAGCAAAGAGAATGTATTGTCCATAATTAAAATACTTGTAGATATTATGACCTTAAAGCAGTCCTAAGGAAAAGGCATTTCAGAGCTGCACAGTTCCTAAAGGAACATTGAAATATGCATTTATCCAAGCCTGGCAGACCGAGTCTGTTCCCAATGAAGTTAATGTGATATTCTCATTCATTTCAGGAATAAGATTGCCGTAGAGTGCACACAGTACCACATCCCCCAGAGTAATGCATTTTCCTAACAGTCTGAACAAGACCTTGGTTAGTGTTGTCTGTAAGACAAATGTAACACCAGAGGATAAATGGATATATAATAATAATAGCCATGTCTTAGGTGTTTCAGTAGGATCAATAAGGGTTTTTATTCTGTGCTTAAACAGGCTGTCCCAACATGGTCCTGCCTACTGGCGTCTAATCCCTCTGCACAAGAGACCCGTAAATCGCTGTTTCTGTGCCTATAAATTAAAACACGCAAGAATATGCACACACAGGAGAAGTCTCTGTATGCTTGCAACTTCCAGGGATAAAAAATGCAGTTTGAATAGTTTCAAGTTCATAACTGGGGGAAAATGTCTAGCATCTTGTAAAAGATAAAAAGGAATAGTGACCAATCTACTGTTTAAGAAGAGAAGAGTTACTCCTGGGACCAAAGGAACTAAAATGTGGCTGTTCAAAGTTTGCAACTCCACAAGCCATACCAGTAACCTACTGAAAGCCAAGTGCCAACTTCATTTCCATAGCTATTTACATAAATCTATATGCAAATCATACAGCCATACAGGCATAATACTGTCATTGTTTGCATTTTTATTCCCTTTGATTGACAAACAGCAACTGCTTCTCCTTTGAGTTCTCTAGCAATAAAAAACCCCAACCACCACCACCACCACCAAGCCCAGAATGGCCTAATGGTTGTCCTTTCCATGGACTTGTGGTTTGGGGTAGATGCAATCCCAATTCCAGTGAGGGTGCCATCATGCCCTACAGCCCTCGGTTATATTATGTGTCCAAGAAGCATATGTCTTGGCTGTCAGTGCAGCTGGGGAAAGATAAATCTACACCTGGAAACCCTTTGGCTGGTCTGAGAAAGTCAAGACTTTGCAAAATAGCCCACAGAGCTAGAGGCTGGAGGTTGCCTCCTTGCAAGACACTGTATGCCATCTCCCTGTAATACTTCCAGAAAGGTTCTTCACCAACCTGGCAAGCTTACAAACCACTCCTAGACAAGTTAACAATGAGCTGAATAAATACCAATGGTTCTTAAGAATTCCTGTAGAAAAAAAGCTCAGAAAACTTTATTAAAGCACAAATTTGAAAAGGGGTTACAGCCTTCCTAGACACAAGACTCTTCCAACATGCCAATCTCAGGGAAGATTTTGTGGCCAGTTTGGTATCAAGTAGGTGACGGTGTCGCTGTTTAAGACAAAAGTTATCAACCATCAGAGACGGGAACTAGCTCAATCAGCTTGCTAAATCCCCGCTTTCCTAAAGCACTACACCAGGGCTGTTGAAGAGATCAAAGTGTTACTTTTCCAAATCTGTGGCATTCAAGAGCTAATCTAAAACAAGAGCCTCCAACTGGTATGTTTGCAATACAGCAGAGCTAAAACATATCCCCAGGGTGTTCTACATATGGACTTAAGTAAGGACACTTCCAGCCCCATGGAAAACGTTCACACTCATGTTTGTGTCTAAGTTGAAGTGTTTAAACTGGATTTTTATGTACAGATTTGCCATTCATCTGATAAATGTCTACAAAGAAAAACATTTATGATCTGTATGAGCTCAAAGTTGCTCAAATGCAAACTCTCATTCAGCCAAAAATGTCAGCTTTAAAATCTTGTTTCCCGAAAATGTTAATTCATACCCTCCCTCTGTTAATTCATACATTTGCGTCAGTTGTCAGCACTGAGCTGGTAAAAACCTCTGCAAAATTATCAAGTGGATCTTGGTGTCTTTTTCCAGATTCTGTCTGAGCTTTGCAGTCAAGGCAGCCTTGCAAAGAGGCATTTGTAACTGTAGCAGGAGAAACGACCAATTCACATAATGGATCAGTGAGCTCTTGCCTCACCTATATAATCTGTGCTACGTAACTAAAATAAATAGACGATAATATTGTGAGTAATGCAGAGTGGGTTCTGTTTGATCAGTTAAGGTGTTTCTGAATTTATTGCAAAGTGTTAGGAAATACATTTAAGTGAAGAACTTTTTTTTTCTGTCAGAAAAATATGCACTGTTGAATCTGGTGTGTTTCTCTTTAAGAATGTGACTAGCCTACTCTGAAGACAGTCTAAACACTGTATTATGTGACATTCAAGAGGTCTGAGGAATCATGTGAGGCAGTAAATGATGCAGTAAAATTGTGTTCTTGTGCTGCTGCCTTTTTTTTTTTTTTGTTAAATTCCTACAAAATTGTACTTGTAATGCAACAATCGCTTTGTCATGAATAGGGCCCTTTGTCATTTGTTAGCTGACCCATCTCTGCTGTTGCAAAAATCAAAAGGGAATTGATTTTGATGAACTGACATGCAGCGTTAGGGTAACGCAACCACCAGATGAACAAAAAGCCGGCTTCACAACCAGTAGGCGGATCGATACTGTACCTGTCAGGTATATGCAGTTATAACAAAAGAAGAAGCAAAAAAAACCCCAAAGCTACACTCCCCTTAAAATCTGAGACCTTCATTGCGTCTTGTATTCATCTGGAGGTTTGCTGGTCTTCTCATCAGGTAATGTTTATATCTTAACAAAGAAGGACCCTGACCTACAGTGATGCATATGTATGCATATGCATGTCTGGTCAAGAAACCTTGAAGACATAGTCCTTAGATTCAGCCCTGGTTGTTTCACTCTCCTGTAAACAACGCACGTGAATAAGCAGAGAATACCGTTTCTCTATTTAAACAGGCTTGTGCTCATTAACAGCCATAGCATTGTTCATTACACAAACCATTCAAGTCGGTATGGGAGAATAAGTGGAAAAAAATAAAAGACCTTTACATCATACGTGATACCTCTTACTTCTGCTAATTTTAGTGATTGCATTTAGATTGGACATCTCATTAATTCTAACTTCTCCGCATCTTCCATCTCAAAACAGAGAGAATACTATTATTATTCTGCAAATGTAAAGTTCAGAAAGCAAGCAGCTATGTGGCTTGCTCGTAAACTGTCTGCCAGGTTTGCCTCTCATTTCAAATGGAAGTGAACTGTTAAGGCTAGGTGGACTGGTTGATAGTATTGTAAACACAAGCTATGGTATACTTATGTGTGTCATGTTGTAGGGCATCATTTTTCATTGTACCACAATGGTGTCCATGTTTTGTATCAGCCACATGTAGTTTTAAACATTTCTAGGAAAATGTCCCCAAAATGTAAGGAAATATATGTGGCTGCCAGTGTAAAAAAATATATATATTTAAAAAAATGCTCTCAGCGTGGTTTGTAAAGTACAAACAGATAATTAGATATGCTGGAAATAAACCATATATCCATTATGGGAGCATTAAGGGAAAAAGTATCCAAAATTAGAGCTCTCTTCCAGATGATGCTGTCAGCAGGGAGGCAGTCCTGCAGTCTTTACTCACATGAAAGTCTTCACTTACATTAAAGGAAGGAACCAACCGAATAAAGACTTTTGGATTGGGTTGGGAAGACCCAGCAGAGTCCATTCACTTGCCCACTGCACTGTCTTGCAGGAAAAAGAAGACAAACTCAGTTCCCACCACTTTGTGTCCTTTGTATATCTTAAATCATTCATCTACCCTATGTGAGAATAAAAGCTTTATCTTAATAAAATTACCTAGCAAGCAAATTCTTCCCACATGGTTCATTAATGGGATAGTCATAGTTTTTATTTCACAAAACCAAAAATAAACATGTTTCTAATGATCCAATTTACTTTTTTAACTTTTCTTTAAGTCAGTTACCTATTTGTTCTTCTAAGTGTTCATTTATGTCTCATGAATGTTAAAGATATACATGTATTATTATGCTGACACGTGAAAAACCTTGATATATTGGTGTGTAAAACCTTGATAGCATGCATAAGAATGAGCAGCAGTTAATTTTATTCATAATTGTAAGAAAGGCTCCCAAACATATCACAAAAACTCTAACACTTAAACATTATTTCTGGTTTATTATTTAACAGGGGGGAGCACGGGTTTGTTAAAGGTCTCTCCAGTTATATAGATCTGTCCTTACTCCTGGGAAATGCTTCACATGTTTTCCTATGTAAATTAACATCATCTAATGTAAATCATATAATCTAATTGTGTATTTATCTGAAAGACCTAAATTACTCTGAAGCTTTTTTTTTTTATTCTCTCAGAGCTATGTGATATGCCTTTAAAGAATTACTTTGTTATGGAGTATTTGCCAAAGAGACTGGACCCCAATTCCTTTTCTTTTCATACCCAGCACTGAACTTCTTTTATGCTCCTATTAAAAATACTCTTGGGTAAATTAAACACAAAAAGCTGTGATTAAGTGTGATTATAATGGTGACAGAAACAGAGAAATCAACAGTTAAAGCTCCCATTAATGTATGCACCTACTTCACAAAGGTATGTTATTTTATATATGAATGGAATAACGGAAGACAAAGTAGAATATGTTTTTCTTGACTTTTTTAGCCTATGAATGTTTGAGATATTTACACAGATGAATGGGTCATGTCTCCCCTGCAAATCAGTTGAATTCTAAGAGCGATAAAAGCTATACCCAGACCCAATTTTGATCTGAACAGGTCTGCTTGCAAGAAAATGAAATGTCTTCGATACTTTTCGTGAACCCCGAATGCCACACAGTGCTTTAGGTGCAGTGGAACCCAGCATAAGGACACGTTTATCTTTATAATACAGGTGTTTTACGGGGACACCCCATATCACACCTCTCTGATCTTACCATTTATTGAGCATCCAGTATTATAAAAAAAGAAATGCACTAGAATGCTAAATGCAACTGCAAGAAACTCTCCCAGCAGGTGTCAAGCTGGATGATGAACGGTGCCTAAGAAATTACAGTCTTGGAGTATGGTTGGATAGATACAACTATACTTTCTGTCAAAAATGCCTCAAGTAAGGGAGCAGTGCTCCAGTGCACTCCCATAGAGCTCTGGAAGGTAGGGGTTGATGTGGCAGTAACACTCTTTTAAATGAGTGGTATATAATAGTCATGTAAAAGATGTAAGAGGCAGTTTCATATCTTCCCAAATGCTAAAAACAAAGCAAAGCAAAGCAAAGCAAAACAAAAAAACACACACCAGATCTTAAACCAGGTGAAATAAGTTAGTGACATCTTGTATCTCAGGGGATTAGATGCTAAAAGTGGGCATTGGGTTGTCGAAAGGATAAGTCAATTAAATATACTAGTTTTATGTTCACTGATAAATATCTATAAACTTACCTAAAGAACCTTCCATTAAAACCTTTATTTGACATCATGACTTTTGAAAGAAAAGTTTTGCTACAGGCTGAGAATATGCCTATAACATACTTGGATGTCGCCTGCTGTCCTGTTGTGCTTCATCTCTGTTAAAGGAGTTTCCCATTTCTAAACAAAAAGTAGGGAGTGGAGGGGAAAAATGCCTTTTCTTAAAGTAATAATAACTGTAAAATTGCTATTTGCTGCTTACATGACTCCTGATTGAACTGTTAAAACCAGGAATCGAACTGTAATCCTTGAGAGCATTTGCTGTTTCTCTTTAGCCTTTTAGCACGAAAGCCATTACCCAGTTCCAGTTTCAGATGCATTTTTATATTGTTCTCTATCCTCTGTGAACTCCTCCCTGTCTTAAAAGGGGAGCTATTAACTCAGAGGGTCTTGGGTTCACTTGTGTGGCCTATTCTGCCCTAAAGACAGGGGCTGTAGAAAACTTTTCAATGCTCTTAGATTTGAGTTTATCCTGCAGGACTGGCGGGCTGTAAGATTATATGTTGACACCCACTTACCTAGATTTAAATAGAAGAGTATGACTCCCACCGACTTTCTGGATATTGGAAATCAGGCTGTCGCCACTTTGGAGGATAAAGGGGGTAGAAAGGTCTCGTCTGAGATCTTGAAAACAGCTCACTGCATGGATCTGCTGAAATCCTCTATCCATGCTCAGGCCGTCCAACACCTTTTGTTGGGCAGGCTGGCAGCCCTTGCCTGGGAAACGGGAGAAGATAAGCCTGAGACTGCTCTGCAGCTCTGGGATGAGCAGAGACTGCCTCCAAAAGGAACTTCTTCCCACCTTCCATGCCAAAGCAAACAGTTGCAGAGGAAAAACAAAAGCTTATTGTAATCAGTAGACACTAGAGGAAAATTAATTTCAAGATAAAAAGACTGGGTAAAACAGATATTTAACTGGTCTGTCCACAACCCAGTTATCTATCTGAATGGAGACCCACACTCATCTGTTTGGAATGATTAGCAGTCAAACAGGAGAGGTTGACATTGCTTCTATATAATGTAACGGGAGCTTGAGTGCTTGGTTGCTTTTTCGAGTTGGTTTACAGAAAGCTGAAGGTTAGAATGTGACTTAATAATTGACTGCTTTGAATTCCAGTCACCTGTATTTCCACCTAAAATGTTTATCACTTTGGAATTCATCCGTAGCAAGTACTTCTGCCTTAAGCCTATTACATTTTATTAATAATTTGCAAAATATCACTAAATCTTAATACAAAGAGTGATCACTTTAATTTTCTTTCAGAGTCAAGTACAAATTAAACTGAATAACTGAGAATGGAAATGAAATCCTGCTTTCCTCAACCAAATGATTTTCCATTTCCCAGTCAGCTGAATTTTGTCTTTATTTTGGTAAGGAGCTGGAACCCAAAGTCATCCTGCCTTAACTTTGGGCACTTACCTTAGGCAGCCAAATTAGATCCTAGCTGCCCTTCCTTCTTTACTCCATGGAGCGAAGTGACAAAGCTTCTCATAGGCACATCACATATTCATTTACTGTTAATATTCTTTCATTATTAAGTTTACAACATTATGGGGATTGTCTGAGATCAGATACGAATACTCTTGCATGGCACTTTGATTTTTAAGGGCTGAATTTGCTGAGTAAGACAAAATGCATAGGTTTGGGTTGAAGTAGAAAAGTTTCACAGGTCTCACTAACATTATCTGCAAGTCATTTTCAGTGTTCACCACATACTTTATGCTGCAATATTTAACCTGTTTTGCTCCAAAGAGTGAAGGGAGCTGCTTTCTTAAACAGTTCTGTGTGCATAGAACAGGGAATCAGCAAACCAAATGAAAACTCCAGGACGGTACGGGAAAAAGTTCTTATGATTGCCGTCTCAGTAACAAGCTCTTTCCTTTGCTTTTCTTGCAGTGATATAGAAATGCTCCATTTTGGAAGCCAAAACTCTGCTTATCCATTTGAGAAGACAGAGCACCATCTACTCCTTTCTGAGAGCACAGCCGACCGGAGCTCAGAAAGAAAGGAAGGATGCTGTGGATAGAGAAGTAACAAATGTCCTTGTGGACTTTTCCCGCTGAAGGTACAAGCCAAGGTCAAGCAGGTCAGCTTTCAAGGCTAGGTCTAAAAATTTGTTGTACATCGCCTTTCAGCCTTTACCTACTAAATGGACTTTAGGTAAAAATACCATATATGGTCCACAAAATTGTGGCTGATGGAGTTAGAGGTGATAGTTTTTATGGAAATAACATTAATTTAATTTCTGTTTTATCTGAGGCTTTATTTCACCTTAAGAGAACAAAAAGCTCTCTACAAAGCCAAAGAGAAAAATTTCGTAAATATAGGTAGTCAGGAATATTTCAGCTGCACTTTTTGATTTTCAGTGGTTAGAGAAGCTGATTCAAAACAACTGTAAGGACACAAAACAGATGAATCAAAAACAAGTCTTTTTTTCTGCGTGACTAATGCCAGTATAGTGGAAATTTGCATCAGGATAATCTTTCAAGTTCCAGGTGTTTGTTTTGGAAGACGACATAAGCCATGGCCTAGTAGTTAGGTCACTGCCTTTAATGAGCTCCTGTTCCTTTTCAAGTCCTACGCCTAGGAGCAGGCAGGAGGAGGGTCTCATCTCTAGCACAGGACGTGCCAAGACACCCAGCAGCAGCCCGCGGTGTTATACACAAGGTCATGAAGAAGTATGGTATATAAGGGAGTGGGGGGTGGTAGCGTTCTGACGTAGAATGGGGACATTTGGAGAAAAAGCTCTTATCCTTACAGGGAGGAAGTCCTGCAGCTACGTATGAGATATTAATATTTCAAAGTAATTATACTTTGGCTACCACTAGATTTTGCTTTGTTTCAACAGAGTAATTTGACTGGGCTCTAACCATCTAGCAAAGGACTACAGGACTACAGAAGCACCCACCAGTTAAGTTTCTGTTTTGCTTGGTCAAAAGTGTTTTCTAAGGGAATTAGGGCTGTTGTAATTTCATTCCATTCTGAATAATCCAGGAGATATATACTACACAGCAGACCACACTCAAGCCTGAAACTGCCTTTGAAATAACTGTAAAGGAAGAGTGGGTATATGCATGCCAAGGTGGAAAAATACTGTATTTAACTCTTCACATTGCAAGCCATATGGCAGAAATCAAGTTTTTATTCAGAACTCGACAAATGAGTTTATTAAAGATAGTATAGCCAGGGTAGCTGAAGACTTTGGCTTAAATATTACTTAACACTTGCAGAAACTATTCCGTAAATTCTAAACTGAAATAATCTAAATACAGTAGTCTGGGGTATGACTTGATATAATGTTTTTGAAAAGTTCCCAAAAACACAACTTTGGTGCCGAAGATTAGATATAATTAAATTAAATTTATGCCCTCATATCATAGCATGTTCATTTTGAACATGAATCATTAGTTTTTGCAGTGAAGAACAACCAAATACTGAGCTACATGAGCAAGAGCACAACCCATAGACCAAGGGAGATGATCTGTCCCCTCTACGCAGCACCGGTGAGACCACATGTGAAGCACTGTGTCCAGTTTGGGGCTCTCCAGTAGAAGAATGACATTGACATAACTGGAGCAATTCCAGCACAGAGTCACCAAGACAGTCAGGGGGCTGGAACACATGAGGTACAAGGAGAGACTGAAGGAGTAGGTTCGCTCAACTTTAAGATTACAAAGGTAAGGGGAGGCCTTAGTGATATCTACAGCTGCCTAATGGGAGGGTGTAGCGAAGATGGAGCCAGACTCCTCTCAAAGGTGCACAGTGGAAGGTCAAGAGAGAACAGACACAAGTTGGAAAATGGGACTTTCTGATTTCCTGTGAATTAGGAAATCTTTTTGGTTTTACTGTGAGGGTGATCAAACACTGGAACATAAACCTAGAGGTTGTGGAGATTGTTGCAGATATTCAAAACTTGACTTGCCTGTACCAGTCCTTGACAAACCTGGAGTAACTAAACTGCTTTGGGCAGGTCTCTTCCAGCCTGAATGACACTATGATTCAGCGATTAAAAGTACGACAGTACGGGGAGAGAGTGCCAGGTTATGCTTCTGTCTTCCCCCAACATACGTGTCTGCCAAACAGGTGGCCTGATATGATGGACACCAAAGCCATAAACTTGTCACGAAGAAAACATGATGTTGCTACTGGTAGACTACACACCAGCCGTTCAAGTTCTTTTCATAAAAAAATGCACTAGTAGAGCCACTGGTCTAGAGAGGCACATTTCATGTAACTTTTTTTTTTTTAAATATAGTCCCTTCATTCCTAGAACAAATATGTAAAAAGAGCCAAAGGTTTCTCTTAGGTAACCGAGCCTAGCAATATGAAAAGCTATGCCCAGACAGACTTCTGGCAATTCTCTCCGTTGTCAGCAGAGAAAGGTCATGAAACCTAAGATGGCCAGGCTATACATGTTAGTGAAAGCAAGAAGGTGAAAGATAAATTTAAAAAAGGAAAGGAAAAAGGAGAGAGAAGCATAAGTGGGAAGAGGATGAGACTACCGTTAAAAAAGCCACTCCTATTGGCATGGAAATAGCCGGCGGGGGTGGGTGGGGGAAGAAGATACTTCTGGTTTTGTAAGTGAACTCAGTGTGCCCCACAGCAACATTTCTTCCAAGAGTGGGAGAAGTCAAAGCTGCCCACCATGGCAGCATTGGGGTATTCGTGCTGTGAAGCGGAGATGCTGCTGCCCTCGGGCACACAGCAAGAAGAGCTGCTCTCCAGCATACCGTTCCTGACACCTGTGTCCTACGGATTCCTTTCAAGTCACCAGCATAGTCCTGAGAGGTACAAAGGGTCATGACTCCTTCAGAATATAACGGCAAATATTTTAAGACACTCTCCAAATATTGCAGAAATATTTTGCCCTTATATCACTGTGCTATACATATTTTTCTACCTTTTTTTTTTTTTGTCCTTTTCTCACTATAGTCACCCACATACTGAATTTTTCTCCCTGCTGAGTGGAACAATGAGAATTTTTTTACCATTATTTCAAATGTTTTTCACAAGCTTGATTCAAAAAGGGATAATTCCCCACTATATTTTCGGTCTGATTATCAGATGATGACGGACAATAGATTGATAAGAGTCACTCAAGAAGATGCAAGCTCTTGTGTATAACAGCCACTGCAATTATCAGACACTACTAAACTATTATTGATCCTGTTCACATTGGGTGATAACTGAGCATTTTCCACTTATTTAAAGTGCTGTTAGCCAGAAACTCCCATCAATGAAAAGCAGTAGATGAATTTCTTCAAACACAGTTCAATAAATAATAGCACATATAGAAGGTCCATAGTTCCTTAATCTCAGTGAAACAACTGACTATGAGGCACAAATATACCATCTAGTTGTTGCTAAATGGTGATTACAATAAAACAGGAACCTCCACAAGGTCATTTAATATGTAACCCAAGTATCACTGAGAGAACAATTGTAACCCTCCAGAAAATAGCGGGGAGGGGGGTGTGTGGGGGGGGTGTGGGGATTCTGTTGCTTCATATAGCTTCAATAATATCAAGAAGAAAAAAAAATCTGTCCGGATAAAAAAAAGTGGACTTCTCCCCATAACACCATGGGGCAGATCTCACTGTCTTAATTGCTAAAGCAAGGTTTCTTATACATAATTGTATTATTCCAAAGATATGTAAATCTGTGCTTAATATTAGACTGGTACATTTTGATAGAACTATAATCACAGCAAAAGTTATCCTTATCAGTGAAATTCATATTACTTTCATTTTGTTCTCTTTAATACTGGGGACATACAGGATGTGATCTGATATTCAGTGTATTATATTTCTCAAGCAGGGCCAGTGGCAACATAGCAGTGGACTACATGTAAAACTGGCTATTAAGGATATTAACTAGTAATTGCTTAGAGTAATCTCTCTAAATAATCAGTAATTAAAAAAATAAATAAAACAGCTGACCATTGTGATTTAAGGTCAGATTAAAATTGACGAAAAAAGTCAATTGGAATAGTTTTAATTATTTATGGTGACGTATTTTCCCTCAACAGAAATGTTTTATATTTTAGTGTGGACAAAACAGATAATTTTTAGCAGCAATGGCAGTTCTTTTATCGGTTGAACAAGTAATGCACAGGATTTCAGGTCAAAAATATTCTTTCTCGATTCAAACAAACTATTAACAAGTCAGGTTTCTTTTGATCCTCTGCCATCACACCAGCAAGCCCCACCAGCAATATGTGTAGAGCCTGAATGAACCGATTTGGTGAGAGACCCAGATACTTTTAGAGATGAACCTTTGCAGGTTATGCCCAAGGGGAGAGAAATAGTGTACAAAATATGTGTTTGCCAGACTATGGCTGATGATCACTCAACACGAGACTCAGCTTCGCCTTGCTGGGGTCCAGCAACATGGGAATTAGCCTTGAAAGGGTGACTGCAGGTCTTCAAAGAGTCCAGCTCCTGCTCCTCTTGATCCAAGTAATGGAGAGGCAGGGCAGAGCTCCCAGGACTTCCAGCTAGGGTGGTAGTGGTGGGTGCCACCTTGCTAATAGTCAAAAAGGATGGTTGGACCCCCAAATCCAGCAGATACTATTTTGACCTGTTTCAGATGCTGTTCAAGCAAAACATCCAGCACCGAGTTAAACCTCTGTGATACCCATTTCTAACCAGAACAGCAAGACAGAGAGCAGGAAACATCTGCTAATTGCCAAGCATTAAAAACCAAAACAAAACCAAAACCAGAAAACCACCCCAAAACCATTAGAACCGGAATTAAACAAAACGGAGCAAAGTTCTTCTGAAAATGTTGTTCAAGTGTTGCAACTGTTGTGAGGTGGACTAGAAGAGTGAATTACTTCTTTATCTCTATTTGATGCAATATACTGTTTATTTTATAAAAAAATAAACATACCTAAGATTCATACATCCATAGCACACGGCCACAGAAAGTACCCAGTTATGATATAAGAACACCAAAAAACCCAAACCAAGCAGGCAACTCTCTGATCACAGCCCATATCACGAGTCTTTGGAAGCTATGGAGAAGGTCATTAAGAAATTGCAGACTGTTCTGAAAGGTCATCCTACCTTCAAAGGTATATTCCAAACGTCAGTTTTCCTAGCCTTCAAGAAACCTCATTTTATTACCCCACAAACAGGTTAAAGTTTCTATAGTCCAAGAAGTACTGTATGGATGGTCTGGTCTGACTAATAAGCAGGAAGCTTGCCTACACTTCTGTGCAACATCAGAACAGATAAGCAAAACAGTCAAAATCACTGGATCCCAATACTCTCAGCACATAGAACGTTTCATACAGAGCTCTCTCAGAAAGCGAGTAGGCAAAACTTAACAAGTGTTACGACCTAGAGTGACTTCACACGTCCATGCAAATCAATGAAAGAACCAGGTATTCGCCAATCACTCCACTTCTGATCTCTCATCCTGTTCTTCAGTGGAGACCTGCAAAAATATCTTGAAAAGACAACTATGAAATAATGTTCATAATGTCCCTGGATAAGAGAAGTAATGAATTCCAGTCAGATACAATTTTTGTTTAGGTTTAAGGTGTGCATCTCTTATTCCAGACCTAAAGATGGGTTTGTATGACCGCGAGCTTGCCTAGATTTTCCAGTTATACTGGTTGTTCCAACTAAGAGATATTGTTGCTCTCTACAAGACTTCTCTCATCTGCTTCCTTAGACAGCTATAACAATACAAACAACAGAAAGTAAGTGTATCTGCTTGATTTCAACCCTTTTTATTCTTGGCTTTGTGCAAATGTATTATAAAAGATGATCCACAAAGCTTAAATTCTAAAGATAAAAAGAAAATCAGAGCTTTGTTTGGGGACAAACCTAGGAGTAGCAACTGGTTCCTTGTTCACTGATTTATTTGTTGAAGCACACTGCCTAAGCCCATGGGAAATAGTCCTGCAGAAGTCCTTCACAATGCAGAACTGGCATGAGCTCCCTGCTCTCTCTCTCCAAATCCTACCATTCCTATGGTTCAAAAAGCCACTAGCTCTGCATTAATGAGACCCTAACATTCCCCTTTTCCGTGTATTTGCTGGTTAATTTTGTTGAAATACTACATTTTACAGAAAAGCTAGTGCACCCCACGTTCCACAAATTCTTGTGGAATGACTAAGCATCTGGAAAAAAGCAACTGACTGGCTTCTGAATTATTCTGACGGGAGAATTTCTCTGTTAATTCATGAAAACTCGAGCTCCAGAGTAAACGGTTCTAAAATCAACACAAAATTGCTTGTACATCGAGACAACATGGATCTGAAAACTAACTGCTTTCCTATCATCTGTTAAAAAGCTTCAAGCAGAACAGCAATTTGCAAGTGTGTCACTATCAGAGCTCCAGTTCTTCAGCAGCAGGAGGAGGACATCACTCCAAACCCAGAGACGTGTTAATAATACGTTTTAGAAGAGCGTGACTACTGGCTTGAAAACTAATGCAATAAATACACAGTTTGTTACAAAAGAAGACTATTTATACTGATGTCATTTTAACAAATACAATAACTTTGGCGTCAGTGAAAGTTCATTACAGCACTATGGCTGCACGTGGTAAAGAACCAGAGAACAGAATTATTAGCCTGAAAAGATCGAAGGGGCTTCTAATTAAATCTAAGCATAACATGTTAACTGGGACTTTGACTCTTTCATTTGGGCAGCATGTGTTTCTGCCACCTTAAATTTGGTGGGGGAAGCAGAACACCTCTGCTGTGTTTCACAGGCACTATTCACTAACGGTCAGGCATTAAGTCATTTGTATATAAAATTGAAAAACACAGACATAAACAAATGCTGCTATTCCCTTTTTACATGTAAGAAGGCTAAAAAGCTGATTTCCAAGGTGTTTTTCTCAAGATGAAACTGCTCAAACCAATTAGGGAAGGAGTTTCCAGGGCTTGTGCCTGAGGTCCATTATTTAGAGCTCAGTGGTATCACACTAACATCAGACCAAACCATACAGTAGTAAATCAGACTCTAGGACTCCAAATCTGTAAAATTCATCAACACAGACTACAAGCAGCATCCAATTAGCATAAAACAGATTTTTTAATTTTTGTAATAGTATAAACTCTAGGTTCTCTCCCCATCAGGCACACCTTTTGGTCTTCAAGCCTTGAAAATCTACTTGGGTTTGTTTTTCAGACTTCGCAATCAACCGTGATTATTTTTAATTTTTCTCATAAGAAATACTATTTTTTACTCTTTATTCATCTTTCTGTCTTATTTTAATGCAGGCTGAGATTTTCCAATATTTACTCTATTTTCCAAAGTTATGATGTCAGATGGGGTGAGACCCACAATAAAGCTCCTGAAGACAGCAATGCGTGAGCTGCTGCTCCCCACAGCCCTTGCTGCAGGAGAACTTGCCCCACTTCAGGCTGCTGGGGAGGTCCACCATTGCACAAGTAAACAAAAGGTCTGGCCCAGCTGCTTCCTGATGCCAGGTGGAAAGCAGATAGAAATCTGTATCTCTCTTCTTTCAGTGTCTTCTGAGAGAAACACTAAAAATTGTTTAGCAACAAAAGCTGAAATTACATCTATGAACAACCATGAACATCTGCTTTATCAATTAAAAGAAAAGGCTTAGTCCCATTTTTTTTTCCTTTTTTCCCCTCCTCCCTTCAGCTTTATTCTTCTTAGTAATAAAATGGATAAAAAAATAATTAAAAGGAAATTAAAAAAAAAAGGAAACCCCCAAATTAATCATAAAGAAGCATTTTGATTGACACTGCCATATGTTACTGTGGTCCAGTCAGATCTCCTTGGACGACCATTTAAAGCAAAAACAGAACAGTAGACAAAAAGAACTGCTTCAAACACTGACCCCCAGTTCACCCACTCTAGTTCATCTTCCAAATCCTTTCGGAGGCCCACTGTGTTGGACCACCTCTGAGATGTACACTGAAAAAAACCTTCTCGAGGGGATCTCAGCAACTGTAAGAACCTGGAGGACTTTATTTGCAGATGCAGCGCACACGTCTCACAGCAGAGCTGCACGAGCAAAGCAGCGACAGAACCCTACAAAAACACTCCGTAAAAGTAATGAGCGCAACAGAACAAAGTTAGCCTTACAAACCAAACTGCAACAGCCTTACCACTAATTACAAACACTGTTTCTGATCGTCTAGCAGCAGGGCGCTGAAATGCGAGAGGAACTAGTGAACAAAGAGAGTCTTGACATTCGCTCCCTCTTAATACAGGCGCAGAAGGCATCAGTGAGAAGCTACAGTTCGGTATCACACAATTATGTGCCTCATTTATTAGTACCACATCATTGACTACACCATGAAAGAAATGACAAATTAGCAATTTCACAGGGCTAGCATAATACTATCATTTGTATCACAAAGTCAGCAAAATCTAACCTCCAATAATTCAGCTCACCATTCTAAGCCAAGGCTGGCCATCAATACGGTTTTATGTGCCTTGTACTAATCACTAAAGTCAGATAATATGCAAGGTTAATGGTTGCAGACAGTCTGGGGAAATATCCAAGATCTGATAAGGAAACCCCACATTATTGCTGTTCTATGTGTGTATATCCCAATCAAGAATAGGCAAAGGAAGGAAATCAATGCTTAAGGCAGTTATAATACATCTCTCGGTGTAACATATAAATTGGCCCTTCATTGCCCATTCACATTTCAGTTAATAAATAGTTCAGACATAGGACACATGGATAGTGAAGAAGTGTAACCATTGTATGTTTGTCTCCCTTAGTTTAGATTTATGCTGTCTTGGTACAACAGACTCTACCCAGTGCTTTTCAATTACTTCACTAGCCTTTTAAAGAAAATAAGAAGCGATGCTTAATCCTGATCAGTAGTTTGTTATATAGTCCACCACCTGAAAGGAACTTGATGCATTTTTCCTCATTTAAACAAACAGATAATCACCCAGGATATTCTCATTCTAATTGTACCCCACCATTGCTTACAGTGACAAATACATATCTCATCTCCATTGCTGATAACGAAAACTCCTTTTTTCTATACTAGTTATAGCAAACTGGATGATTTTCTTTTCTATTTAGCACTGAGATATCCAAGGATACTTTATAGTAATTTGCAGAATAAGAAGTCTGACCTTAATATGCTCATGCATATTTTTAATGTAATTTTGCTGTTAATACATAAATTCACATAATTTAAATCTGTACCTGTCCAATGTTCCTAAAATGTCAAGCCCTGCACTTTGAAACTTTTTTTTAAGTAAGCCCTTTTTCCCCTTTAATGTAATTACATCACTCTACCCTCTGCAAACCAAAACCAGGCAGGCAGTGTATTTAATTTGTAACTGTACCACTAAATGCAAATGTAAAATTGGCAGCTTTGATGTTGCAGCATTAAATATAGCTTATCTCACCAGTGACAGTGAGAAACAGACACTCTCTTAGGACTGTGAGTTATGACAGTCTCTCCAATGAGTGAAAAATCATCCCTGTACAGCTGTCACTGATGAGATTTTCCTTTTCTTTTTCTTATGGCATGTGAGTGCTTCAGCATAGTTGGAGCCACCACTCTGGTGGCAAAGATGGAGCCTGCTGTAGTGCAATGCAGTGTGCCCTTCTGGTCTGCGCAGTTCCCTTCGCCATATTAAAGAAAAAACCCAACAATCACCGCACCTTTCTCTTGGGGAAAAAAATAATTGTGCAGGGCCCAGTAACGAGTTGATGTTAAACTCATGTACTATTTGAAGAAGGGCTTAGAAAAAGAGAAGCACACAGAGCCAAGGATTAAGAGATGTCTCCAGTGCTCACATCATGCAGAACATGACTTCTTTTTGCAGCTGTATACAGGTGTACCTTTACTCACTCTAGCATAAGAAATGCAGAGTGTTGTTTGCTAAGGAGAGCATCATAGTGCTGAGGAGCTTCAGTCACAACTGAGCACACTGTTGTTCTGGGCACCCCGTAAACAAACTCGGAACAAAATGGCTTTCCAGAAAGGTTGCAGTTGGAAAAAAAGCATTTGCAATCCACACGCCATTGCCAAGACGAGAGCAGATCGGTGAGAAGTACTTCTAAATCCTGGGAAGAGAGGCTCTTTTCATTGTGAAATTGTGACACCTTTGTCTTTCAAAATACTCTTGGAAGTTTCAGTCATGGCAATGTTAGATGAACACTGGGTGATAAAAACTGGTGAATGAGGGAGACTCCTTACATCATACCTACCTTAATTTGCCTGCTTCTGTCTAACTACGTGGCATTACATGTCTAGAATGCTTTTTCAGTCTGTGTGGGGAACAGGAGGATTGCTGGCCAAGGGACACAAACAGGATGCCGCAGTGTAGTCACTTCTTCCGCAAGAGGAGCGCAGGACCCAGACTGAGTGGACTGCGCCCAACGAGCATAGGGGCATGGCTGCTAGGATCCATGTGAGCAACCTTTGTGTTGCTTTATCTGCTTGCTATGTGTCTTTGAATGAGTTGACTATGAGTTTATTTACTAAAATGTCTGGGGGTGCGTTTAACCAGCCAATGCTGACAGGTCCACAGATCATCCTTTCCTTCCTCTCTCCAACACAGAGATCCCTGGCAGATAGCATGTACCTTTGGCTCCTCATGTTCACACCCCATGGAAATGAAAGGGAGGGAGTGGTGCCAATGCAGTTGTCAAGCCCCAGAAGTTTCTTTAACAAGAAGGCAACACAGCTTCTCATTTCAGGCCTGCACTTGAGAGGAGCCAAAAAAGCCAAAACCTTTCTAAGAGTTTTTAATAGAGAAGTCTAACAAACATCCCTCCCCATTTTTTCTAGCTAGATCAGGACAGATGAAAAGTTTTTACTGAATTCCACTAACAGAGAACTTATACCGTACTCAAAACAAACCATTGCCAAATTTTGACAATGTGGTATTTCTCTGGAGGCTACCTCTCCTGCTATCTCATGTACCTTCGTGGTCTGGCACAGTCAAAGCCTTCTCTTTCAGGAGCAGAAGTTCTGTGGCAACATGCAGCAGCTCTCTGGTAAAAAGGCTACACTGGGAATTGCTCAGTTATTAAAGCAAGCAAGCTGAAATGGAATCCTAGTCCTGCCATCATACTGCTTTTTCAGCAGTCAAATTTCAAGGGGCAGAGAATAATAATGTAGTTATTCTTAAAAATACAAGAGAAAATTGACCATCAATTTGAATTTTGCTTCTCTCACTCAGCATGAGAATGCTGCAGTCTTAGATTAACACTATCTGAAGAGAAACAAGTATGCAGAGCGTTAGCACTAAGGCCAGGAGACCTCAAACAGGATGAATTTGCTCGAAACCCTTGTGCCATCATTATGCTAAAGATCTGCAGGGTGAGTGGGAGACACAAGGCACAAGGCAGCTGGGGCAGCGACTGGAAGAAATCTGAGCCAAAGAAGAAAGGCCCAGGTGACAAAATATTTTACTGTGGTTTTGAGCTCCTGTCGAATATTTATTTGCATACGAGACAGAGCTTTTATGTAATTCTCAGCCATATGTTGGCCCCAGGTGACAGTAGAGAGGCATTTCCTGTTGACCACAGCACAACTTTGAACCTCAGCAAGAGCCAAAAACGGGGTGCAATTTGCAGCAGAGAGTCCCAAAACAGAACGCAGAAAGACTATGCGTACAGGAATACCAAAAGGTTAGATGATCTATTTGACTATTAATAAGAGGATTGCCTCTGCAAAGTCAATACCTTTCGGTGCTATTTGTGTTTAGGGACATTTGAGGACTACAACGAGCTCCAATTTTTTATATAAAACGGTGATATGTTTCATAGCAGGACTAGAATTTTACTGCAAGAGAGTAAGCCCTCATTGTGCAAAATACTGACACCTTTTTTTAGGATAAATGAATAATAGCTCTCTTCGCAACCCTGAAAATAAAACCTTTGCATTGTTTCTCTCAAAGTGAAAAGAAAAGGATGCCAAGGTTGAAAGAACAATTAAAAGATAAGGACAGAAAATTGTCCAACACGTTCATTGCAACAGCTAATTGGAGCTGTTCTACTGTAGCCATTTCAATTCTACTACTTACGGTAATTTTTTTTCAACTCATATTAATGCAGCATCATTTAATTGTTTTCTCTTGGTCTCAGAGATACTGTATTTGGTCATTATGTAGTTATGTTCAATCTTTATTTCGTTCATGCTTATAGCTCATAAATCAGAATTTCACAAAGTGTGCATTTTGAGCAAGAATCTGATTTGATCATTAAAATTTCCACTTTATCCCCCCCTTTTTTTTTAATTTATGATAGTTGGGTTCTTTTAGCATCCTTTTTGTTCATTTGTTTTTCTAAGCAAGCGGTTAGATTGCAAGAACAATCTTTGAAAAATCACTTGAATAAAACATTTCTGCAGTTGTCTGCCTGAATCTGCAGAGAGCCTAAACCACTGGTTCTGAGATGGAGCTTACCCCATTCACTTCAAGGGCTGATAACTCTGTGACTAATAGCAGAGCTGTATCTGTCACTGTTGTTAATTACATCAGCTCTAACCAAGGCATAACAAGAGAAGCATTGTCAGAATTGGTGCACAATCCCCTATGACACAAAAGCCTAACCAAGGAGAGACAGGTTTACAATTCAGAGGAACAAGCTTTTGCTAAGGGTTGATACATTGGGCGGGGGGGCAAAGGGTGTGTGGTGTGAATGGGTGGTGCCCAGTTAATTTTATTTCCAAGGACTGGAGACCACGACATTGAGAATTATAGTGAAAGACCTCAGAGGACAACACCTCATATCAGAACATGGCACAAGTAAGATATACTGAGAGGGGCAGTAAATCTGGGACTGGGAAGGCAATCCTTCTACCATTAGAGCTCATGGCAAAACCCCTACTGATGTCGACAGAATCGATGTTTATGCCATCCTCTTCTGCAACGGGGGTAAAGTAGTTGCACACGGGATAAGTTCAAAAGAATATGTCTCCATTTACGAAGAAGCTTGTACATGGCAACTCAATATGCTTTTTCTCATTTTTCTGTCATATCTATTTTGTGTTAATTAGATTAAAAATGTTACTGATGTCAGTACAATGAAAACGGTATCTAGAAATGATATGCTGCTTAGACATATGGTAACAACTTTCAAACTAAAGAAGGTGTTGAGCTTCTTTCCTGTCTTCTTTAATTTGATAGTTATACTGTCAGAGCCTTTTCTGATGGGAAAGAGAAAAATGAAATGAAATGAAATGAAATGAAATGAAATGAAATGAAATGAAATGAAATGAAATGAAATGTGCCAAATCATGTGCTTTTCTCCTCAGAATTTTATTTCTTTTCTCATTTTCTTTTCCTTTTTCTTTTTTTCTTTTCATATTTTTCCCTTTTCATTTTCATTTTTCATTCTCCCCTTTTCTTATTTTCTTCCTATGATCTTCTTAAAATTTTAGATAACATTTCTTCTATTTGCTGATCTTGGATTGGTCAGTGGACAGGACTTGGGACAAGTACTGGTCAGAGTCCTACAGCAAAAGTTCTACATTCACAAAATTTACCATATGCTCTAAGGAACTTTTCTGTGTTACTATCCTTGTTGATGAGGATAACAAACCTGAAGTTATTGAGAGTAACCTTGGATGTCTTCAAGATTCAGCTTTGGATACAAGGATTAGGACAGTTTGTGTTCTGAATGGACATCCTGAAAATGCAGTATAAATGAAAAAATGTGATGTATAAACATGTGAAGCTTTCCAGCTTTCAGGTGAGTAATAGTATTAAGGAAAAACCAGTCCATTTATCATACAATGTTAACCACTGAAGCACTGCTGACCATGCTGTGAAGGTGTGGAGTAAACTTCCTACCCAGTGGGAGCAGAGGGGCTAGGTGGTTCTTTGGCAGAAGCTCCTAAAGTTTGCTTCTAATGTTAGTGGTTGGATAATGGTTAACTTAATAACCTTTTTCTGGAAGCCTATTACCAGTACCTCCCCTACCCCAGATTTTCTATGGAAGCAATGGGCACCAAACATAGCTGATTGTGAACTTGAAAAAAACATATAAAAAGGTTTTGATTGTAAATGTCAAGACTGAAAACTACAGCTGCCTGCTCCTGGAAACTGAGTGTTTTGACACAGAAGAGTAGCCACATGAATATACAACTTCAGCTGTAGCAGCAGCCAACTGTACTTTCCCTATTCAAGGCGGTATCATCTTTCCCGAACCTTCTGCCGTAAAGTATAGAGCTTCTTCCTGGAGGGGAATATTTCATCTGAAGTCACCCAGTACATGGAGTTTGCAGTTCAGACTGATAACTGACTTGAGTAGGAGCCTAAATACTACTGGAGAATTATTCTTGGTGCCTTATGTGTGGTCTGTCCATTCCAAATTGCACTCCTAAAAAAGGAACTCAATTAGTAGTAAGCTTACCTATCACTTATCAGCTGACCATGTAAATAGCCTGCAAAATAGTAAAAAGGCAGGTGGTAATCCAATGGGATAATAGCTCAGGGAAAAAATATGCTATTAGCCCTGCTGGGCTCCACACGGCAAACAGCCCTTTCCACTCATAAAACCATGAATAGATCCGCTGCACAGCAAGAACACAGCCACGTTCAGCAGCATGTGTCAAGGCAGGGAGGGAGTGAACCTGCTCTTGTGCGACAGAAGGCTACACTCTCTGAGATAAACAACGCTCAGGCAGCACGATCAAAGAATATTTAAAAAGAACCGTAATAAAGAAATGCAGAGGGGAAGAAAAGGTTCAAACAGCCTGAGTGGAATCTCACTGAAAAATAAAATAAAATATTCCTCATGCCGAAAGGCTGAACCTACTACCTTGGAGTCACACTTTGTGTTCTTCCTCCTGCTGCTTCAAGGCCCTGAGGAAACCAATTTAGAAAGCGAGGCACAGAAATGCAGTCTTTTCACTTCACCCCACGTTGGTACGGGAAGCTGGGAAGCAGGGTGTGGGTAACCGCAGCTGAGATTCACCCACCCTTGGCTCTGGAAAAGTGCCAAGGGAGAGGACAGAGGTCCTAAGCCACTAAAGCACATGTCAGTTATTTTGCTACACGGAGCCCCTTTCAACTATGGAACAACAGACTAAGTGTTTAGGGAAAAAAAAAAAAAAGTACTATGGCAAGCCAGCGTGGCACGCCCCGTGCCGAGTCCCAGCGCTCCCGCTCACCTGCAGCACGCACACGGACCCAGCACGGGCAGTCTCATCACGAATATTTAGGGCTGGTGCTAAAGGAACCAGTTCCTTTTGGCTGTTTCTCTATGGCCTTCAGCATGTCATTTAACCCACCTTTGCCTCCCTTGCCTGCCTCATCTGTAAAATGGAGAAAACGTGACTCACTGGCGGCTCCGCAGCCGCGTTAACAGCTGCGTGGCAGTGCGGGATCCTCAGGAGGTCTGGCACGGACATCCCAGCAAGGGTGAACAGAAACCGATGGGCTGCCTGCAATTCCTGTGCCAGGAGGAATGGTGTGGGCCGACCAAAGCTGCAGGCAGCTGGTCACCAACACAATGACTAAATCAACTGTCAACTTCCAGTAAACCAGAGTATTTACCAGCCTTAAAGTCCCAATGTTATGCAAGAAACTGTTTGATGTGTTTCATGGAACAGTAAGGTATGCTACAGGTTGTTTTCCTGACAGATTTGTTTTGCTTATCTATATCTTACATTTACAGTTTTTCAAAGCTCACATATGTACTTACTGTAGCAAATATAAAACATTTGAATTTTACTTCCTTGGCTGTGGGAATGATCTGTACTTAAATCTACTAATTCCTAGCGTCACTGAAAAATATGCACCTAGTTTATCTTTTTATGCCCAGCTTGAAGGAGCTCAGCAGCAAAGCAACAAAAGATTACTTTAAACACCTGAAATAGGATTTTCTGGGGTGCTGAGTGCCCAAACATCCGAATGTCCAATAGTAGCTGCAGAAGTTCAAAGCTATAGAAAATCTACCTCCTTATTTTCTTGTCCGATGTAAACTGACTTAATGAAGGAAGGAGGTGGGAATACAGAGTTATTAGTTTACAGTTTCAGGGCAGACAGAGCTCTTGGAGGCTAAACAAAGGCTGGAAAACAGTGGCTGGTGGATGAATAAGCAAGAGAAGACACCAGGAGCAAACCTGGAAGAAAAAACACCATCTGTAGGTTTTCTCCCTCAGGCGCAGTGGCACATCTCCCTCCATACATACACACACTAACACGTTGCTGAATAAGCATGCTGAGCACACCACCAAAGCGGTGGCACAGGCAGAGCTTTAGCAATGTGCCAGGAGTTCAGAAAATCACCAAAGCCTTGCGACGTTTCAGAAGAAAGCCAAGAAAAAATCCATTTTCCAGACCATGTATTCACTACCTGGAGTAAGTTCTCTGTTACCGAAGGCAGGCATAAGGACACTGCTTCCAGCAGTGCTGCTTCCACTCTCCTTTAAGTTTTCCTGTAGACCTCTTCTGACTCGTTTCAAGACCCCTGGATACCACATTGGTCTTTTCTATCAAATTAAACATTGATGTAAGCTCATGTCTGATGAAGAGCAGGATTATGCTAACAGATTATTCAAAATAAAGAGAAAAGTATAAGGAAAGTACATTCTATGAATATCAAACTTGAATAAAAACTAAGGATGATAAGTAAACCAGGGATGAATCCATCCTACCATACATATTTCAGCCTCTGACTCTTTCTCCTCCACTTCTTTGTTTCCCTTTTTTGTTAAAGATGAATGCCCCTAATTTAATAGAGACTTGCATTAGACACATCAGCACAAGGTTTCCAAAGGCAATCCTGAAAAACACCCCTAAAGTATTTTTAAAACTTTTAATTAAAGAACAATCGCCAAGAAAGAATTGCATAAGCCTACTGAATTTTTTACGTAAAACATTTAACTGAATATGCTTAGACAGGTCCTCAGGATGGTGCTAGCCAGATGCAAACTACCCTATCCTTGCCTTTGCTTGGCCAGCCCTTTCATTAGATGTTCTAACCTGGTATTCCTGCTTCTTCAGACTGTAGCAGGCAAGCTTACAGGCCTGAGATCCACTTATTTCCTGAAGTGTCCTTTCCCACATCAGTCACATTTTTTACTCTCTTCTCTCCTTCTGGAAAATTTCCAGGCAAGAGGACTCTCACAAGCAAGACCATCAAGGCTTTATACAAAAATGTCATTATCTTATTTGGATAGCTTTCAGCCATCAGGTTCATCTAAATTCATGTTTGTTACAGACTAGAATCTGTAATCTGACATTGAGGGGCATACTTCTGCCCAACTACTCCACAATTATGTCTTCTGTGTTTCATGCCCCAAAATACTGTTCCTTCTCTTCCAGAAGAGAATGCCAGTAGAGCATCATCTTCTCACTAACGGTTAGCTCAGTGTTGCTGACAGAGGTATTAATTTGTACTGACACTCCTGAAAAGTTGATGTACAGGGTGAATATTCACCACATATAGGTGTTCGCAGTCATTTCAGGCCTGGGTACATGGTAAGGAAGACAATTTTTCCAGCTGCCTGTATTCCAGTTTCTCTTCCACCAGCTAGCCTTTTATTGTCATATATGCAAAGTAGACCCATTAACAAAAGAAGAGAGCAAACAAAATGCCCTGTCATGCACTCAAGGAGCAAACATTTGTTAAACAACTGATCCAAAAGGTAAACCGCTTTTAATTTTGTGATACTCAAGACAATAAAAGAAGTTAAAACAGGTGCAGCCATGTCAACATCCTTTCAAAATGGGATGGTAATATGCACGTGTTCATCAATCAGTGAGGTGGCTGTTGCACCAAACAAACGGACTGCGGCCCTTTGATAATACCAGCGACCTCTGAAAGGTTTGAGCTCTCCTTGTTAATGACTTACACGTTCAGCTCTCAGGGCACGTTACTACTTCTTGAAAAAAGAGCTGTCACAGCCTGATTGGGATATCCCCAAAAGTAGGTCCAAAAGTAGGTTTAAGGGCTGGGATGACTCTTAACCCTTCGTAATCTCACTGAGGAGTACGAGGTAGCTGAGGGTACAGACATTCGGCCTACACGAGCAAAGGGAAAGCGGAAAGCTCACATCAGCGTAACGCCAGGTGGGTATGCCCACTGCTCAACACGTAGTCATACGGTGCTTTCAGCACCTAAATACCGGGGTTGAGGCTCTCAGACCTAGTTCACAAATTCCACCAGTGTCTCGCCGAGGCTCCCTGTCTTGGACAAAGGCATCTTCTTCAGTCCTCTCCTCCAGCCAACTCAAAACCTCTTGTTTAGAGGTGAACTGATGCCACCACCACCCAAACAGTGAAATGTGTTCACCGGTAGCTAACTCCTTGTCTTTGAGACCACCTCGCTTTTGCCAGTGGCAGTCAGCCATCTCCACCACCAGCCTGAGTCCTGACAGTGAAGAGTCCCAACAAGGAGGAGAGAGGGGCAGTCCCCAGCCCTCCCTTCCTCACAGCAAAGGCAGCATCACGTCAGGCCGTGCAAAGAGGGCACACAACGAGCACAACAGCCATTTTGCATAAAATGAGCCATACCTGGGGCATCTGAGAAAATATTTTTGACTGTATTGCAAGACTAGCTTATAAAGCCAGAACTGAATTATTAAAGGTTCATGGAAGAACAACACCAAAGCCAGCAAAATATAAAATAAGGAAGAATAAGAGACAATTTAGTAATTGATCTACACATTAAATCCAATGTATATATTGAAAATGCAGGAAACTGGGGCAATAATCTGTTTCCTTCAATTTTGAAAACTTTCCCTCAACTTAGGCAGAAAATGAGACTTTGCCTTAGGTAACACCATTGCAGACACGTAGGGAAAAAAAGACCCTTTTCAAGTTAAACTGGTACTTACTGGTTTTAGAAGAGACAAGACAGCAGAATGTACCGAGTCCCAAAAGGATAAAAGGAGAAGGTTAAGGGAATGTTTTCATCTGCTTTGTGCAGTGGGTAGGTTGGGCGGCTGGATCAAATCAAATCGAGCGAGTCTGTTACATTGGCTCCACTATTAACCTAACTGCTCCGTAATTACAGTTTGCTGCGTAAGTGCTTTTCACAACAAACACATTTTACTTTGTCAAAACAGGCTTGATTCAACCGTGCTTCCAGCCAGAGACCAAAACACCTTCTCGACACTACGCAGGCTGGGCGGTGCCTGCGTACAGCACCGGCAGCGGAACCAGGCGTCCTCCGTACCGCAGCACCAGCCCCAGCCCGAGCGGCGAGAGCTGAGAACGAGCGGTGACGGCCACGCGGGCAGGCAGCATCGGGTCTGACGGCTCTGATGGGTGTAAAAGCCGTCCTGGCCAGATCGCTGCATTTTTTTTTCCCAGCGCTTCTTAGGTGTCGTGGTTTAGCCCCAGCCGGCAGCTGAGCCCCAGGCAGCCGCTCGCTCGCTCCCCCCCGGTGGGATGGGGGAGAGAATGAGAAGAGTAAAAGTGAGAAAACTCATGGGTTGAGATAAAGACAGTTTAATAGGCAAAGCAAAAGCCGCGCACACAAGCAAAGCAAAACAAGGAATTCATTCACCGCTTCCCACCAGCAGACAGCTCTTCAGCCATCTCCAGGGAAGCAGGGCTGCGTCATGCCTAACGGTTAATTGGGAAGACAAACACCATCTCTCCAATTGTTCCCCCCTTCCTTCTTCTTCCCCCAGCTTTATATACTAAGCATGATGTCATATGGCATGGGATAACCCTGTGGTCAGTTGGGGTCAGCTGTCCCAGCTGTGTCCCCTCCCAGCTTCTTGTGCACCCCCAGTCTGCTCACTGGTGGGGTGGTGTGAAGAGCAGAAGAGGCCTTGACTCTGTGCAAGCCCTAAATTAACAACTCTGGTTTCAGCACAAATCTAAAACATAGCTCCATGCTAGCTACTACGAAGAAAATTAACTCTACCCCAGCCAAAACCAGCATATGAGGGCTTGTCTGTATTGCTTTCCCCTGAAAAACCCTAGTCCTGAAAGTGGAGTAGGGATGTATAGTCCTCTCCAAGAACACCTATGTGAGTTAGTACAGAGCAGCGTCCTGAAAGTGGAGTAGGGATGTATAGTCCTTTCCAAGAACACCTACGTGAGTTAGTACAGAGCAGATGATTCACTGTAAATTCATGCTCTTGCATACTATGCACAATCTTTCTTGTGTAAATATGCGTTTTAAGTATCACTCATGTTATTTCACCAAGATATTTACTGTGAACACAACAGTGACAGCATGAAATCAGTGCACTGAGACTTGAATGGTTAGTCTTTTATACTTCTGCAAAGCAAAAATTACAACTATTCAGATTTGGCAAACTTCTGTGTGAGTTAATTTACTTACATGTCTAAGTATCTGCACGTGATACTGTTTGTAGGTATATGGCTTGGAAGACCTCTTGAAACATTTCCGATCTTTCACATTTTAGAAACCCCCATGTACGGAAGCAAGAAGGCTTTGTACGTTTTATAAAATTAGTTTTTAAGATTACTTTGGCTTCATGATATGGCATTAGTGTCTATCATGTAATGAAAACAAATGTGAGAAGAGGAGAATGAGAGACAGTATTCGTAAATACTGTAGTCAATAACATTTAGGTGGGACACTTACCTACGAATGTGAAGCCGGAGTTCAAGGATCAGGCTTTACTCTATAATGGAGCAATCTTACATTAAGGAATGTAAATCTCTCCGTAGCTTACTGAAAGGTCCTGAACTCCTCCAAGTACGTTCTATCCTGAGAAATACTGCCTTAAAAATAGTTCTGTATGTTTTTAGTGAGAATTGAGATTATTTTTAAAAAAGGAATAATCACCAAAATATAAGGTACATGCTGAGAATATAAATTACTCAGGAAACTGACATAAACCACAAAAAGTCAAAAGTCAAAAGGAATGTAACTTTTTGCTATTATGAATTTTGCACCCTTGCAGCCTTAGTGTTGTGAGTTTTGGAGGACTCCAATACTAAGAGAATTAAAAGCACTGGCAACATTGAGTTAAGGAAATTTTCATACATATGTATGTATACAAATGAAAGAAAAGGTAGGCATAAGATGCTGTAAAGTCATAAGGCAGGTCATAAGGACAAATTAGTTCATCTTTCAGAGACCCCGAAATAAAAAGGCGGGGAGGGGGAGCAAAGCAGCCACATTGTTGGAAGAACATTTACATCCTGGAGACATCCACTCTGTCCTGCGTGGGAAATGTGCATGCACAGCTTGCCACTCCACTGCTTCTTACTGCTGGGTTTACCCTTCACCACTTCCACAGTACAGGAAAAGTAAACTGAACTCATGCAGCAGTCAAGTCAAATGTCTATTTTAGTTTATTAAATAAACACATACACTTACCATGTCCCGAAAGCTGATGTTATTGAGTGAAGAGCTGCACACACAAATTCCTCTATGCTTATGCAGGTTTTTGGCTGAGTTTCTGGGGAGTGTGTTTTGAGGGGAGTGGTTTTTTGTTGCTGTTGGGGTTTTTTGTTTCTTTTTTTACCTCCAGAGGCTTGATTACATATTCAGATTTAGGCAGCATAGTTGTAATCAGTGTTTCATAATACCCCAACTTTGTGGGTAGCTTGGCTGGCCATTTTTCCAGTCCCTATTATCTTTATCTTTTTAATGGTCCAGATGTCAGAACAATAGAACATGTTAAATATTGACATTGGGGAAGCATCAAGAAAACTAATATTGCTTTTGTTTATATCTATATAGTAGTAAATGCTTATTTTGGTGAGCGATACCCTAAATACTCTGCACTGTTACGGAACTTCTTTTCTAAAATTAACTGCCATTCACAGGTTAAACCAAACTCAGATATCACAGGAATTAACCGTTTTAACAGTTTGATTACCTTATTAATCCCACTGCTTAAGGCTATTCTCCTGTCAGCGGCATCGTGTGACAGATATTTGCTCAGCTGAGCAGCGTGTGTTGCTTCTGCTTCCAGTGGTCTTACCTCCCCTCGCCCGTTTTTACTTACGGGTGCTGATATCTGCACCACTTGCCCGGCTTTATCGCCGTCGCCAGCGTCGGCAGCGATCCCCACGCCGCGCGCGTAACTGCAGCAGCTGCCGCAGATCAAGACACAGCCCAGTAACCTCGCGAGAAAGTTGTCATTGAACACTTTCTGTAAGGGGAAAACCTGCATTTTCACTACCTCCTGCTGCTATTGAAGACCCAGACTTAAGGCCGTGTTGCAAGGAGCCTGTTTTCCGTTCAGGACCGCAAAGCAACGTTTCAGTTTCAGCCTCAGGCCTCCTGGTCAGCTTGAACTCGCTTTGCCCGCCTGAGCTGAGATGGCACAAATGCCGCCCGGCTACGCAGTTCACGGGAGCTGATTAACCACCCCGGGGTGAGAAACGAGCTGCAACGGCAGACGTTTCCTTCAATGGTGTGCTGTGCTGCGGGCTTGCCCGTTACCTGAGGGAATACGGCTTAATGCCAAACGCAGTGAGCAAAGACCCCCAAACGTACCCCAACCCACAACAAAAAGTGGACATTCCGAGATCACGTCAAAGAAGATCTCACAAGGAATCCCGTCCCCTCAGGCTGAAGGAGGAGGCCCGGAAGGTCTGAGAAAGTTCAAGGGCTGATGGGTGGGGGTCTCATCGTTTCCCCCTGAGTGAGAGTGGGCTCAGCTGAGCCTGAGGGCCCTCCAGCACCCCAGAGGAGTGACCAGAAATCCCGTAACCCCCGCCTGTGGGAGCTCTGTGCCACAGGAAGAACTTCGAACGGTGAAATCCTAAGGTCTGCAGGCACTTGCCACACCAGTTTCTCTTCTAAACAACTTCGCTCATATCAACCTGCCCTGTCAAACATTCTGATCTTGATGTGGAAGATGTTTTTCCCCCACAGAAACCCTTTTTAATCTGCTCTGTCTGCAGTGCTCAGGAGGGAACGTGTAGACTTTGCACCTCAGCCCCCTCTGGCCCCAAGCACCTTCCCCCCCACCGAGGCCAAAAGGCACGGCTGAACAGGTTCCTGCTCCTGCAACAGGGAGGAGACAAAAGCAGGAGGTATCAGACCAGTTCCTAGCTCAATCACGGGCTTGGGCACATTCTGCAAGCGCTGCAAACCACCGCGCACTGCTGTTTGACAGTGCACGTTGCCCAATTCAATGACATCTTATTTCAAACAAAGGCAAGTAAACGTCCGCGGCACACCAGAGCGCAGCGGAACCGAAGGCACAAGAGCCGCAGGAGTGTATGATACCCCATTAAGGAGAAAAACAAAACCCACGTTAAATTAATGTTCAGGCAGCCTACTCAAGCATTCAGAGACCAGAAAGTACCCAATATAGGGCTGTTTGTCCAGGCTGCCTGTACGGCGCTGGCCAGAGATTCACCAGCTCCAGCTCCATAGGCTTCCCCAGCCACCCCTGCTCCCAGGACACTCGGGTGCCGAGGGAGCACCCTCGGGTGCCCTCCAGCACAGGCGACGCCGTGTGTCCAGGCACACCGACACCTTGGTAGACGTCGAGGCGGGCACGGCCCTGCTGTCAGCGGGCTGGGGTGCGGGCAGCCGCAGAAGGGGCGGCTGTACCCGGCTGTGCTGCGTCCAGGGACGGTGAAAGGTTACAGCTGGACACCCTAAAATACAACCGGCCACAGCGTTTCCACATGACATAACACGATGTCGTCAAGCCCCGAGTGACTTTTTTTTCTCCTTTGTTTCTTGTATTTTTTTTTTTCCTTAAGTTAACTCTTTATATCAAGGAAATACTGTTGGGAAAAAAAAACAGCGATCACTTGTTTTTGAGGGGAAAGGAGAGGCAAGTTCAAGTGGTATGCAGTTTGGGATGCTGGTTCATATCAGCTGAACATTAGAAGTGTAAGAAATTCATCTGCTGCATTTTTTCCTGCTTTCTATGTGACTGAGAGGGACATCATTCCAGCTGGAATTATTTAAGCACAAGTCATATCCTAATGCATCAACGATGAATCATTTATCTAATTATATATATTTGTCTCTGTTCACAACCACTTTTGCATGTTAAAAAGACACATACCAAACATAATCTAATTTTTCTCTCATTTACACTTCTAAATATTAGCTCTTGATAGGAATTCATAGAATAAAAGCATATTATAGGAACTAAAAATGTTGAGCCTAGTGCTGCTTTTTGCTATTAGACAATTTAGAAGACTATACTGCTTCTGATTTGCATTCTGTGTCTCGTTGCTTCAAGCTGATTTTCCTTAAGAGAAAAAGTTGTCACAAAAAACCCTGGGGCAAGAGTAAGTGGAATTAAACACAAAACCTTAACACAAAATCTGCACGCTCTGCTGAAATAAACTAGTCTGTTCTACCACTAGCTCTGTGCCTAAGTTCAGATCAGAAGAATCAAAACAATTAGGCAGGTAAAGGCAAGTTTCCTATCTAGAATTCCAGATTAACTCCAATAAGGAAACTAAAAAAGTTAAGCATTGGTGGTAAAAGCAGGATGAAGGGACCAGGTGGGATGAAAGGCCGGCTGAGAAAAAAGCACTAAAGAAGAAATAGAAAGCCATAAATTGGAGGTTCAGGATACTGAATTGGATTCCAGAAGACGAAGAAATAAGCAATTAAAGGAATTCAGGAGATGAACAACATTGATTTAGCCACAGGACTTGAGGTCTTTAATGCCTATGACCTTCTCCTTTCAGAACAAAAGCGGAAGAAGCAAAAGAACGTTCCTTTAAAAATGCATTTTGATGCTCATGGCCAAGCATAAGGGCAGTGGAGAATGGAGCAGTTTGACAAAGGACTTGTGTTTAGAGGCTCCTGAGGTATAAAGCGCCTTGGATTCACAACCTTTGTGGGTCTCTGTTCCCTTAACCTTTTGTCGCTGTCACACGCTCAGTAGCATAGCCCCCGGCTGAGCACACAGATGGGGGCCCTATTAACCAAAATTACGACTATTTTATTCGAAGTCTGCTTTTCGGTTTTAGGTTGAAACAGTTCCAGGATTCACTGTCTCAGCAAAGAAAAACCCTGGATTTGCACAGACGAAACTTGCTGGAGAAAGTGGACACCAGCTCACCCCCTCCTCGTTCCAGCTTTCACCTCCGTGCAGCTGGCATTTCGGACCCAACCAGCCTGGGGACGCGTTTCCATCCGAGAAGCAAGGCTTCACAAAGCACTGAAACATCCTCATCCACTTTCTGTTCTGAGATGAGCTGCAGAAGCGATCCAAAAGGGTGCCCGGCGCTCCCCTTGCCGGCCCCGCCGCCGGCTCCCGGCCCGCCGGAGCGGCTTTTCCGTTGGGATGCTGCGACATCTGGTGGCGGCGGGAGGAAGCGCAGCGCTGCGGAACCTCCGCCAAAAATCATTTTTTAAAAAAGGCCAAAAAAAAAGGGGGGCGGGAGGGGTGTGGAACGCAAAAAAAAAAAAAAAAAAAAAAAAGGGGGGGGCAAAAAAAGCTCAAAAAAAATCCGGAAAAAAAAATACGCCAAAACCCCACCTTGCCAGCGGTGGCAGCCAGCAACTCTCGGTGAAAAAAAAAAAAAGTTCGATCTGGAGCAGGGCTGACAGCAACCCTGAGCACATAAGGGTCTTTTCCAACCTCAGTGATCCTACTAGATGATGAGATGGAAAAAATCCTCAAGCCTGAAGAGTACTAAGGCGGCTGCAGCCAAGTTCAGCATTGCAGGGAAACTCCGAAGAAAAGATAGTAAGAATAATCCCTTTGCATATTTGTAATGCAGCCTCAGCAAAACAGAGGTCTGAACCTTAGAGCTGAACTCCAAACTCTCTAACAGACTGTCTCTCGTCAAGGCAAATGTCAAAGTAAGAGAAAATCATTCCGTGTAGAAAGAACAGATCTCAAAAACTACTCAGGGTTTTACCAGAAACATAAAGTGCTCATAAACCAGATGTTTATTTCAAACATAGCAAGCTTTTAGGAGTTTAAGACTTTTACAGAAGCTTCATCCAGCGTCTGAAAAGAAGCAAGAGACTAAGCGTCTTGGAGGAGACCTGAAGGAACAGCTACTAATCAGCTTTGCAGTCCAACTTTTCAGCCTACTTTTTTGCAGTTTAAACATCAGTCCGTCTGATTCTGATGCTGGAAACGAAACTGCAGTCGAAATTGCTGACTTTTACCTGTCAAAACCAATGAAGTTCACAGGATTCTTGTGCCAGGCTCTAGATCATGTCTGGTTTCTCTCTGATATCAGTAAGCCCATACATTGACTGCTTTGAAATCGTAAAAACTTTACCCCCCAAACTGACAGCCATTGGAGATGGCTAAGAACATCTGTGCATACACCTTTCAAACACAAACTAGGTCCAGTGAATCCTTTCATGTCCTGATTCATAACATTGGCCAATTGACCTGACCAACATGGTCCTGTTAAGGAAAATGGAAATTTTTGGCACACAAGCTGCCTCAGTTCTAGTTTTGCCTCCTATTAGAAGTACTGTCAAAATCCCCATGCAGCAGCAGTTACAAGCCTTTCTATCTTGGAGTTGTTAGAGGAACATTTGGAAGAGCTGTAGTTACTTAAGAATCAGTCACATCCAGACATTTCTTTGTTTTGAAAATCGGTGGTATTTTGAGGTTACCCTTCCTGGTACATTCAGCACCTCCACTAAAAACTAGAACCATCACATGTGAATACAGAGAAGAAAAAGTACAAGTATTATATAATCAGAGTTTGAATCTGGCTTGAGAAATGACCCGAGGAAGGAACTATAACATGGTTATCCTCAATGACAAGTTCTTTGCCTGAATCCCATAAGAATCTTCTAGGCTGGAACAAAAAAAGATTGAGCCCCTTGCTTCTCTGAAGTATGGGAGAGAGGGTTCTGGTCCAGGGTAGGTTGGACTTCTTTACAATAGGTATATTCCCAGAGAATTATTTTGTTCATGTTTCCTACCTATATCAATGTGTCAAATGTGTATTGCTTTTTAGGAATCTTAGACACTACAAAGAGAGGGAAGTACAGTTGGAAACTCAGGAACGTCAGAGTTGATGTGTTCCACTTTTCAAACAATGAGTCATCCTTAGATAATCACTGCAGCCTTGACTCCAACTTACCAGTGTGTTGTGAATAATCCGTAGTTAGAAATCAAGGAGTATGGCACACTTTTCTCTGCAGTGGTAGGTGCATTGCTAAGAGTTGGGAGAAGGAGGGAACATGACAAGGACTCTCTTGCACCTCAGTGAGTCTTGACTGCTGGTGGCCTATTGACACTCCTGGCAGCTGATACAGATTGAAGTACTTTGTGAGCTGCTCCGTCTTGCATCATGGGGACTTCAGCTCTGTTCAGCCTTGGTAAGGCAGCGGCAAGAGTGTGATGTCTAGTTTTGGGCATGGCACTTCAAGAAAGATGTGAGCCAAATGGAGAGAGTCCAGAGAGTGCAGTGTAGAAAACATAACCTGGGGTAACAGTTAAAGGAAATGTTCTAGAAAAGAGAAAACAGAAAAGAAAGTCCATGAACTGCCTTCAAAAATGTGATCAGTTACTGCAAAGAGAAAGAGAATGTATCCTTGGGGATAGGAAAAGCAGCAATAGATTTAAACTGCACCAATGGTACAGTACATTTTTCTTAGGGTGCAGGACAGTTAAGGCATCTGGTTTTAGTTGGATGTGAGTCTCTGCCTTGCTTAAAAGACTTCTCAACTGTTTTATTCTTAAATTTCCTACATGCATTTTTCTCTACTGCTTTGGAAAAGTAATATATACATTCAGAATACTGATAACAGAATTACTGCCTAAAATGTGTTTACCAGTGTAAATGCAACCTTAATTACTGTATATCTCAGTTTACACCATTCCTACCTACTTCATACAGTTGTTGTGAGTCCTACACAAACACCTGCTGTTACTTGAAAAGTGCAAGTGTGAATAGCATTATTTTACTAATATGTAATGACATGATATATGTTTATTAATAGCTTATATTAATATATGTTTAATAGTGTGTTTTATATATTATTAACAGAACTGATACAAAATGAGAAAAATGAGGCCCCAAACTGTGACCCTGCTTTCATCAGAAATTTTTCAGTCTGGCACTTTTTCATTGTCTGTGATTACACAAAGCTGAGAAAAAGGTAGTTGGGATGTATTGTAATATCTAAGGAAAAAGCCAGGGTCAGCAGTGAGTTAGCATGCAGACGTCTCAACAGACCAACATCAATAACCCATTTTTCCAAAAGAGAAATGTAGTCAATAAAATATAAAAGAAAAACGTTTAAAGAATTTAAAAGCTCCTTCAAATACAGAAAGTCCATATTATAACAGCAACTGGCCACTCCAGGATGCACATTACCAAAGCATGAAAGCACTGCTGAGGTGACTGAAGTCACTCTGCCTTTAGCCTTGTGTCTCCCAGCACAACCAAGACACACATTAATAGCTTAATGTGTTATTGCTTAATTAAATGATTAAGTGCTTTGTATGTGAAAGACAATCTGTTAAGTGGTAGGTTCTGGCATGTGTCACCCTGAAAATGCATTAAAAGCTCTTGCCATCTGAAAGGGAAAG